>NC_083345.1:1753688-1834034 GCF_019175385.1 Lycium barbarum
TCACTTGAAATTGCTATCCAAAAATTGGAGGCCGAATTGAATGCAAAGATTGAGGAATGTAACACTCAATATCAAAAGGCCATGGATAGTAGTTTTAAGTTGGTTTCCAATGAAGAAGTGGCCACTATTGATTTTCAAGAGCTAATCATAAATTACCAACCAACAAATCCTAGAGTAGTGAATGATGCCGAGATTGAAGAAATGATACTAGAGTTGCATAAAAAAGTTCATGAAATCATTTTTGAAGACTCTAGTTCATTAATGGGTAAGAATGTCAAAATTCATGCAAACTTGGAATTTGAGCGCGTTGGACCACATTCGAGCCATTTTTCAACATTGTGCTTGGTTGATGATATGAAAGTTGAACTAACCGAGCCAATAGAGAATTTTGGATATGAAGAAGAAAGCGTTTTTATTTTAAAGTTTGCTATGCCAAGAAGACAAAATGGCATTCCTCACTCAAAGGCCAAAAAGTGCAAAATGAGACATCCGAGAGTTGGCCTATTTGTTTTTCTGCCACCGCCCCATGAGCGTCATCATAATCTTGATTCAAAGTTGGGGCGCAAATTCATAAGCTCCAAATGGCGAGAAAAGCGGTAAAGTTGGTATCCGTCGTGCCGCGACGTTAACTTAAGCGCTTGGTGGGATGCAACCCATCGTTTTTAAATTTTTTAATCATTTTTGAAATTTGATTTTTTAGAATTGTTTAGTTTATGATTTGTGACTAATCTGCAAAATTTCACAATTTTTGGAGTTGTTTTGAATAGGTGGAGTTTTCAGAACAGCCACAAATCAGTAGCTGCTGGTTTCTGTAATTTGTTAGACTGGTTTCTGTGCTTATTTTCTGAATCTGGAAAAATTTGGGCGAATTTTACTCTTCGTGATCGCGCAAAGAACCCACGCGATCGTGGTAAAAAAAAAAAAAAAAAAAAAAAAAAAAAGAAGAGAAATTACTCTACGCGATCGCGCCACATCACCACGCTATCGCGCAGAGGCGCGTTTTCAGTTTTCAAAACAGAGTAAAGAAAGGCAAAACGGTAGAAACCCATCATTTCCTTCACTTTTTCTAAAAAATTCCCTCAATTTTCTCTCAAATTCGACTTCAATTTTTAAGAAGAATTCTTCAACTTGCAACCACAAGGTATGTGATTCTTTCATTGTCTTGATCCTAGGGTTGTTTTTATCATCTTTCCATGTTAGAAATTGTGAAAGAAAAATTTTCTTCCACTTGTTTAAGCATGAATATATGATAAAATTGTTGAATTTCTTGTTATATAAATGGTTGTTTGTTGTTGAGTGATGTGAGTTGAGAGATGGGTGCTGATAAAAAAAAAAAAATGGGGCAAAATACGTGCTTAAAATCATTGAATTGAAGCCCCAAAAATGATGCCCATAACCTGTTTGTGAAAATGTTTCTGAGAATCTGAAATGACTCAGCGCGATCGCGCGGATAATAGACGCGATCGCGCTGAATAAATGGCTCAAATTTGCGCGATCGCGCTAGTTCCTTGCGCGATCGCGCTAAAGGAATATCTCAAATTGGCGCGATCGCGCCTGGTTGCTACGCGATCGCGCTGAAGGAAAAATGGCAGTGCCCAAACAGAATGCTCACGATTTTGTCCTGCCAGAGCCCAGCAGCTCCAGTTCAGAGGGTGAGCAGAGATGACCATAGCACGCAGTGCTAGGAGGTATGAAAAAAAAAAAAAAATTCTGTGTTGATGTACTGCAGTGAGGACACTGCAAGTTTTTTAGTTAGGGGTAGGAACCTCCTCGGCTTTTCTTTGCCAGAGTTCTTTTCCTGAGGGGGGTTTTAATTTGTTGAAACTGGCATGTTTAGGATGTTACTTAGGTTGAATAGAGTAATTTTGTTTTATTTGGTACTACTTGGCAACTAATGGCATGTATTGTGTTTTGTTGAAATTTTTGGACCCCTCGAAATTTTCAAAAATGCATACTTAGAACAGTTATTGTCTGACATGATTGATTCTTTATATGACATTGTGATTATTGGGGTGTTGTGTGTGATGAATTACTACTTCGGAAGTCACAAGTGTAAAAATTATTGTCCTTATGCCGATGTGTGTGTGAAGTGTTAGTTTGATTCTGTTTATGCATGTATAATCTAGAACTTGCCCGGTTGGTCTTGTTTGAAATGCGAAAGTTAGTTTGGTTGTGAAATGATCTTAGGCTTTCTTTGTTGAAATAGTCACTTTGCCTAAATAAGCCTTACCAAAAGTGTTAAATACCCTTAGTTTCCCTTTTGAGCCTTTTTGACCTTTTTCTTGGCTAGCAAATTATGAAACCTTACCCTTTGTGAAATTAATCCATCTTCGCACCCGTTCCCTCCTTGATGCTACTAGTTAGATGAGGCAAAATGCCTAAGTTGGGGGTGAATTAATGTGGAGTACATGTTAAAAACATAAGTTGGGGGGTGGTGGAGTTTGCTAGTGGAGATTCGATGTGGTAGTTGCGTATAAATATATATATATATATAATAAAAAATAAAAAAAAATAAAAAATCAGAAAATTGTAACGCAAAAAGAATTGTAAGTTGGTTAGAAGTAAAACCACATCGAGGTCGAAAACTAAAAGAAAATAAAGGGGTGGAAAGAAAAGAGGCGAATTAAGGTGACAAGATGTTGTAGTGTTCAAGGAGGGTGAGTCACTAATTTCCAAAAAGTATCCGACCTGTCCCTAAACCTACATTACAAGCCGAAACAAGTCCTAATGTGATCACAACCGAACGAGCCTAGGATGAAAACATAGAAAATAAGGGCAAGCATATGGTATTTGCATGTGTAGATATGAATTTCTTTGTGAGTGTGAGTGTTTTTCTCTTCTCTTTCGTCTTCGTCCCATTCTTGTCGTATATATGTGTGTTGGGACATTCTTTGGTCTATGTGAGGGCATAAGGATGAGAATTGAACAAAATAAAGTGACCACCTAAAGTAGCGTTTGTGTGCACCATAATATGTTCGATAATGTAATGTCATTCATTGAAGCTTCATTGTTAGTCGTAGTGTTCTTGAGTTATGCATATTGTTTTAAAGTAGAGAGTTGGGGGTGGTCGTTTAAAGGAAAACATGCATGCCGGTAGTTCAGAGTCAAAACCAATGTAGACATTGTTATTCTATAATATCTAGAAGTTAGATTGAGTCATGGTTTTGTATGGCTTGCTTGAGGACAAGCAAATACTTTAAGTTGGGGGTGTTGATGTGGCGTGATTTTACACCACAATCAATGCTTTTTAACTATAAGTTTTACTTGTTTTTAAGCAAGTCTATGTCATTTTACGTAGTTTTTGTCATGTTTCAGGTAATACGAGGTCCCTAGAGCCTAAGTGTGGAAAACAAGCAAAACAATTGCAAAACTGGAATTAACTGGAAGTTCTGGAAAAGAGCCGTGGAAAAATACTCTACGCGATCGCGCGGAGTACCCACGCGATCGCGCCCACGCGGGAATTGTACTCCACGCGATCGCACTGGAATGTAACGCGATCGCGCCTACGCGCGTTGTTAATTCCACGCGGTCGCGCAGGATCTACACGCGATCGCGATTAAGGGAGCAGGGGAAGCTGACGTCATCCACGCGATCGCGCATACACATGGCGCGATCGCGATGAAGGATTTTCGGCAATTTTCAACCAGAACCTGGGATTTGACGATTTCTTCCATTCCAGTTCATATAAATAGAAAACTAGGGCAAAATATCAGATTATCTTTGGCACAACACACAAGTTCTTGGAGGCTAGGGTTCATCACCAACACCTTGGAAGAGAAGATTTGGAGACACCAATGAGAAATTCTTTACCCATTTCTTCTACTCTTGCTATGTATTGAATATTTATGTGTGTAGTATTTCATTTCAATACTTTAATTTCGTTTATGGAAATATTCTTGATTAAAGTTTGGATTGAATCTCTTGTTTTGCTTATGTGTTCAATGATTTTATTCCTAATGAAGTGAGTTATTGTTTCTTTAATTAATTTCATTTTGAATGATTCTTAAGGGAGTAGCTAACCCTAAGACTTGCCCATTTATTTCGGTTTAAACTTGGAAGAGGCAAACTCGGGATTGGGAAAGATTAATTAACAAGAATTTGGGGCGTTAACCCTCATCTAATGGAAATCGACCTAGGAATAGGCGACACCACTTGTAGCCATATTCGGGTGTTCTTAATGCTCCTAATTGCTTTAGGGATATTCAATTAGGTAGTCTAGTTAGTCTTCGGAAGAAGCTAATTTAGAGTCATTATCCGAGGCTAAGTAATATAAACTCACCATTATTTGTAAATCATGAAGTACATTGGATCGTTACTTGAGCGTAGTTTCCCTTGTATCCATGCTTGTGGCCATTGATCATTTTACTTGCTTTCTAGGTTAGTTTACATTTTTGCATTAGTTATAATTCTCTCAAACAAAACCAAAACATTATCCATCGTTTGGCTTTAGCGTAGTTGGTGAAAATTCCTACTTTTCCTAATCGCCTATATATTGTTCTCTGTGGGATTCGACCCCGACTCATAGTTGGGTAAATTATATTTGCATACGACCGTGCCCATTCTAATTAATAGGGTGGATTTGGACGTTATCAAAAATGGCGCCGTTGCCGGGGAACAATTGGTGTATTTTGGCTAATCTAGGAAATAAGCTAACTTGCTTTGAACCGAACCCGTAAATATTTGTATAAGTGTTTTCTGTGTTTTATTATATATATAAAAAAAAATGGCATCTTGGAATGAAAATGGGTTTGATGGTTGTAATCCATATTTTGATGACCCATGTCCATATTGTGGAGGACCCCACTTTTGGCAAGATTGTGAATATGCTCCCGGGAGAGAGATGTGTGCACCGTCTCAATCCTATGATGAGAGTATTTGTAATATATGTGGTGGTCAAGGTGGACATTGGGGTGATTGTCCCAATTATTTCACTTCCCCTCCCCCTAGTTGTTCTAACGAAAATGCTAGTTGTGCTTTTGAGTTTGATAGGAACAATGATATGGCAAACGAAGGGCAAAGTACCGAATATGAAGGTATCATGGAATTGCTCCAAGCATACTTTGACCGGGAAAGGGAGGAGGAGCGAGAACTCGTCGGGCAATCCATTTTGGAAATGAACAAATCACTTGAGGATGAAAAATTTTCAATTTCCATGGATGTGCCTATTCCTCAAAATGAAGTAGTTGAAGAAGAGATTTCAAATTTACAAGATGAGCCCGGAAATTCTTGTGACCACAACGAGAGTTGTGAAATTGAAGAAATGGTTCAACTTGAAGAAAATGAGCTAAGTCATGAAGAAGAAATTTCCAATTCTCGAAAAGAGAAAATTGGGAAATTGTCCATTTGTGTGTGAGTGAAATCATACTCAAGTGTAACGGCACGAGAGTGTTTGTTATCATGGAATATATCACGCAACCTATTCCAAGCCTCCATTGTCGTGGTGTCGGGTTCAAGAATGGTGTGTTTCCTTCTCCTCGTCGGTCTTAGGCATTTTCTCCTTTCCCGAAGCCGGAGGAATAATATGATCAAGGACCTTATGGGATCTTGCGTGAATTTTGAAGAGCTCCGCCCATGTCGCATATTGAACGTTCTCCATCTCAAGAGTGATGGGAACAAGATTCTTGATGTTTGAAACAGCAAGAGCAGGGTGGAAAGAGGACTTTGAGTCACCCATGGAGATGGAGAATGTGGAGAAGAAGATGAAAGAATGAAGCAAGAAGAGGGGCGGCTAGGGTGTGGAAGAGGTAGGATCTTTTGCTAGAAATTTGATACCATGAAAGAAGTTATTTTCCTTGCCATTCACAACAATCTTACCAATGATATATACAAGCTAAGCTACATAAGGTAAGGCTCTAAACTAGGACCTAATTACTTGTCATTCAGGAGCTAAATATACAATGTCCATAAATAGAAGATCTACACTAATCAGAATATATTGACATATATTCTAACATGAACTATTAGATATTCCAGTAAGATAAAATAATTTAATGCCTCAAATATTTACAAATTCTTATTTTGGTTCTTGTAATTTCTATCTAAGCAAATTTAACCTTCAATTAATTGAAATGTGCACTTTTGATCCTTCGAACTGTAACATATTTTCTATAAAAGGTTCAACGAAAGTTAGAATTTATTGCTATTATCCCAAGATAAAAGGATCATCATAACTATCCACCTAACTTGGGCTGGCAAATGGGTGGATTTGGTTTGATTGAAAATGATTTGAACAAAAATGGGTTGGGTTTCAAACCGCCCATATTTTATGTGGGTAAGTATGGGTTGGGTGATAAATGGTTGGGTTGGTTATGGATAACCCCTATTATACAAGTGGACTATTATTTCAAGTGTATGTTTATAATTTTTTTCTTTTGGCAAGTTAAATTATTTTTTTTTCATATAAATTTCTGGGGGAAGGGTGGGGGTATGAATTTTTTTATATATTTTTTTAATAAAAGTAAAATATATGAAATTTTTTTATATAATTTTTATATAAAATTAAAATATATGAAATTGACTTTTTTTGTGTGTGTGTGGTGGTGGGGGGGGGGGGGGGTGGAGGTAGGGGAGGTGGTGGGGGGACTAGAAATTCTTTTCCATTATTTATAAATATTTTATAGAAGTAATATATATGAAAATTGTTTTTTTTTGTGGGGGGGGGGGGGGGGGAGGGGGGGGGGGGAGGGGAGGGGGGAGCGGGGTAATAATTTTTTTTATAATTTTTTTATAAAATTAAATTTTTTGAAATTGATTTTTTTTGGGGGGGGGGGGGGGGGGTGGGGGGTCGGAGAGGAGTGGGGTGGGGTAAGAATTGTTTTTTCAATTTTTGTGAATGTTTTATAAAAGTAAAATATTTGAAATTGAAATTTGTGGGGTGGGGGTCATGGAGGAGTGGGGTGGGGGTAAGATTTTTTTTTTCCATTTTTTATAAAATTTTATAAAGGTAAAATATATGAAATTGAATTTTGGGGTGGGGGATATGGTGGGGGTAGGGATCGGAGTGCGAGGTAAGAAAAAAATTCTCATTTTTTATTAAGCATTTTATAAAAGAAAAACAAAATATATGAAATAAAAAAATGTGTGGGGTGGGGGGGCATGGCGGGGTGGGTGGTGGGGTAAGTGTTGGGGTGGGAAGTACGAAAGAAATTTCTCATTTTCAAAATGAGTTGTTTTTGGGTCTAGTGTGTTCTTAAATGGATACCCATATTTGCCCATATTTTTATGGGTTAAAGAGAGGCTTGAAGCTCATATTTAACCATCTAAAATATGAGTGACCCAACTCACTAACATGTGGGTAAAATGGGCTAATTTACTAAATATGGGCTCAAATTGCCACATCTACACCTAACGTTCATATGTGAGATTATTGTTACAAATAAAGATATCCGAGACGAAATATGAGGTAAATGTCGCTAAATATCCAGAATTTGGACCTGGATGTGGAGGACCCGGTTTTGCATTTAATGCAGGAACTGGATTGAGATCTGGTGCAGGAGGTATAATACCATTGCCACGAGAGGATATCCTGGAAGTGGCCATGGATTCATATATAGTGGCTATTGTTTTAATTATATGATATCTGTTTAAGTAAGTATTATTACTTGTGTAGGTGGAAAGTATGAATAAATGTATCCGAAATCACCATAGATCACTTGCTATGGATCAGGTCATGTCATTAGTATGTGAGAACTTGATTAGTATGTAAGATTTTCTTTTCGTTTGAATGTAATTGGCATCCATATGTTTCAAGTGTCCTTTGTTCTGTTTTTTTCTTCTTAATCGTTACGTTTGAATTTATATGGTAGAATCTGATCGGATGTACAGATAGTACTGGCAAAATGTGTTTTCGTCTAATCTGTTTTCGATTGACTAAAAAAGAAAGACTTTTGACACATATCAAAAGTACTTATAGCATTTGTTGGATTAAACACGTCATATGACATTTTGATGACTATATGGACTTATGACTATACGAGCATGTCGTCAAAAGTAATATGTGATGTTTGTGTTAGATTTAATTGCGCAGACCACTTTATGAACTCTCTGAATTTTCTCTAATAAAATGTGTAAATAACTTTTTAAAGATTCCAATGTTTTCAATTGAACATTATAGGACTTACAAACAGTTTAACTTGTCGAATGCATGAATGAATTTTATTTGCATGATTGTAGAAACTAGTCAAAGTTACGGGCACTTTTATTGCCTGTACCTGAAGACGATGACATGGCGGTATTTGCCCATGAGTTACAGTTGATTTCGTGTTCGAGAATGAGGTGAAAATCGGAGACTGAGTTAAGATTAGGGGTTTTGATGCGTCGTAGAATCTGAGCCGTTGATGAGAGATCGAACGGTTGAGGATAGGATTGGAATTTTGTAAGAGTTAGTTGCTGGTTCATAGTGGAGTTGAGATTTGAGGATAGGATTGGAATTTTGTAGTTTATGAAGGGCATTTTGGAGAAGTGAAATGTCAAGTGATTTTGATAAGAAGAGAGCTAATATTGTTATACCTGTACCACCTGAAACTGCCTTGCACCAGCTGTGCTCTGTGGTTCCCGCTGGACGGCACGGCGGAGTTGCGGTGGTGCTAGCTTGTTGCTCAGCCATGAGAAAATGAGAGTGTTATGATTGAGTGCTTGGAAATGGACAAATGGGAGTGACAAGTACTATAAAGTGGACAAACAAAGCCTAACCACACTTATTTATATTTTTTCGGTCCAGTGACGAATCCAAAATTTTCATTCGGAAGGTTCCAAGATAAAAGAAGCTAAATATAAAAAATAATATTATCTATAGAAATCAAACCTATGATGCTAGAGATAAATTTGAACACCTTGAACCGTTTGAGCTAATCTTGTATAATCTCATTCTCAGTGAACTATATGATCCTGACTCATCAATTTTTCAGATTAATATAAATCTCATCTTTGTTTTCACTTATACCTAATTAGATGGAGAAAAGCATAGGAGTTTGATTAAAAAGAAAAATGAGAAGAAACACCAACGGAAAAGTGTTATGGCACGTACCATTATCTAATTAACAAACGTAACATGATAGTTTTTATAACATGATAGCTTTTATTTCTCAATTCTTACAAGAAGCTAGAAATAGCCAGCAATAGTATTACGTACTGTTACATCTTGCCACCAATTGGTACAAGGTGATTGTAACTATATTACTATTCACCATTGTATCTAGGAGCAGCACTTGCGGCCGCCACCACCATGTCCACCGTATCCACCGTGGCCGCCATGTCCACCGCCAGAATATCCACCGCCACCACTGTGACCGCCGCCATGGTATCCGCCGCGACCGGAGTATCCACCGCCATTGTACCCGCCAGAGTGGTCTACATGTACTTCATTCTTGTTATTGGAATTCTTTGCTGCATCGTGTAAGATGAATGATGACACTGTAATAAAACATTCAACAAAAAAGATAATGAAATCGCATAACAATAAATGTTGTTAATAAATAAACCATAATAAAAATGATCATAATTTAAAAATACTAAGTCATGTTGAAATAAGTACATCTAATAGTATTAATTACATGACAAAGAAAAAATAAAATTATGTTTTGTCACGATCTAAAGCAATGCAAAACTAAAGAATAGATATTGAACGTTATTGTCATTCGCACTAGAATTGAATTTCTTCTGTTAGCATTAGTATTGATGTGGGCTTTATTTGAGTTACTAACATCTAAATGCTATAAACTTATTAAACCATTCAAAATTTTACGTCCACGCGTGAAATAATATGTTAAAAGATTAAAACTATGAAAAAACTTAAGAAATATTTATAAATTACATTACATATAAATATTTCTAAAAGTTGTATATATGTAATATGGGGTTGGTTTAGTTCGGTTTGACTTTTTTTAGCTAAAACCAAACAAAACCAAATATGATCGGGTTTTTTCTCTCAATAGCAAACCAAGTCAAACCAAACCACGAGCCAGACTTTTATCTCGATTTGGTTCGAATTGTCAGGTTGGTGCAGTTCGTCAGTTTTCTTTGTACACCCCTAGTCACTGTTAAGAAGTTTTCAATTTCACAAGTGAAATCCTTTTTATTTTTATTTTATACAAGTGAAATCCCAGGGCATTGTCATGAAATTTTTTATGCATCTTGGACCTAACTCATGCTAAAAACTAGCTAAAGAGTTGAGGATTACCCAATTCATATTAAAAAGATCAGCCATCCTTTAATTTTCCGACTCGGGACTCTATACGAAATTTCACTTGTGAAATTTGAAACTTTAAGATAGTTACTATTTTTCAAAGATAGGACCGAAATGTGTCTAATAAACGTCATTTCTATCGAGATTATGCATTCAATAATAAGCTTTGAATATGCTCTATTTGTTTGAAGTTATATGTCCTAGTATGATTAGTCATCAAATTAGAAAGAAATAGGTATTTTCTGAACTTTGTTATTTCAAACATTTCATATATAAGATTTCTGTAGATATGAAAATACAGTCATTAGAGGTAAAATAAGAAGTTTAAAGGTAAATTATTTTTAAATAGAAAAATGTCATTCTTTATTAAACGGATTAATAAGAACATAGTATTACGTACATAAACGCAATAAGAGTAAGATAATTAGACCATTTCAAGGTCATTTAAGATCTCGACTGCAAAACATTTCTCAACCGTACGTATTTATTGTTAGGGGTTTTTGCCCTAATTTTCTTACCAAATTTGAGTTTTACTTTTTTCTCGAAGGAAAGTTAAAATATTACCATAATTGTGTTTTTATTTCAAAAAGGGTTTCTTGATGGAAAAAGGTTTCCTTGGTGGAAAATATCTCTTCCATATTTGAATAATATTTTTTTGGAGGAAAAGTTTCGGACTTTTATAAATTGAAGAGCCGTCTCTCACCAAAAAAAAAAAGATATATATATATATATATATAGTAAAACATCCACAATGTAGTCATTAAAGAGTCTTGTTTTGGAGAGAGATTATTCTCTCGATATGATTATATGTTTTTATATTAGTTTTTCCATATGTAAGCCAATTGGTGAAACCATATTAGCATAATATGCTTTTAAGACACCAAAAACAACTCTGCAGATAATCGTACCAGTTAGTGAAATCATTGAATTGCTCAAATTTGTTATTTTTGAAGTGGCAGCTTGTTGAGATATTTTCTTGATCATTCTTGATACTTCATCTTCACGAATTGGACTATATAATTGTACTTTCTTGAGACTAAATAGATGAAGCACACAAAACTTTCTCATTTCTCTCCAACAGTCATTATAAGGTGAAAAGACTATGTCACGACCATTATAAGATAATTTTTGCTGACTGAGAATAGAAGGTCTACTACAATATAGTAAATCTTGTGTCTTGAGTACTTCTTTGGCTAAGTTTTTTGAAGAAACTACAACCATTTGAGCAGAAGCAAGTTTCAATGAGAAGATTTCTCCATATTTCTTTGAAAGTTTCCAAAAATAGATATGAGGGGTTAAAGTATCATATTGATGCAAATTTCCAATGAATGGTAGACCAACAGGACCTGGTGGGAGTGTGTTTCTTCCACCCTTTCTGGATTTAGGAAGAAGGAAAATGAGAATGATAGGTAGGGTTACGAGTAGAAAGAGCATCATTTGGTGTGTCTAATTTCCTAGTCACTTGATATGTCTTATATAATTGGATCTTATGCTGAACCTTTTCCTTCTTTTTTTATTTTTCAATTAAATAATATAGTTTTCATACAATTTGGGTGTGTTTGGTACAAAGAAAACTATTTTCCAATATTATTGGATCTTACGTTAAACTTTTCCCTTTTTTTTTTTAGTTCAATTAATTAAAGAGTATAATCTTCATACAACTTGAGTGTGTTTGGTACGAGGAAAAATATTTTTCACTTATATAGTTTTCTTACTTTCTTGTGGTAAGTAAGCAGCTATTCTCGCAGTTAGAACATTTATATATAATTTAGGTAACTACTATTGTGTGGAGGAAGGGGTTGGGGTGGGACGGGGAGGGGCGGGAGGGGGAAGAAGACGATTAGTGTGGAATGTCAGTAGTTTTTCCTACTCTCACAAGGAAAGTTATTTTTGTAATTTTTAAGGTACTTGTTTTCTCTAAAAAAATATTTTTAAAAATATGTCGACCAATCAAACATGAGAAAATTCAAAAATAATATGAAAAATATTTTCCTCCATTCTGAATACACCCACGCAGTGCAATAGTTGTTTGGTCACCTAAAATATAAGGATAATCTTAGAGACTTCCCCTTAAATTTCGCTTCGTAACTATAACCAATCTTATTAGCTTAAGAAATTACACTTATCTTGCTTCTGTTTTGACGACAAATCTTTTTATATTAATGAAAAAAAAAACAAGCTGACTAATTTAGTAATACTTGATGCTTTTCACCTCATTCAAGAATTCTAACCTTATGTACTGCAGTGAGGACACTGCAAGTTTTTTAGTTAGGGGTAGGAACCTCCTCGGCTTTTCTTTGCCAGAGTTCTTTTCCTGAGGGGGGTTTTAATTTGTTGAAACTGGCATGTTTAGGATGTTACTTAGGTTGAATAGAGTAATTTTGTTTTATTTGGTACTACTTGGCAACTAATGGCATGTATTGTGTTTTGTTGAAATTTTTGGACCCCTCGAAATTTTCAAAAATGCATACTTAGAACAGTTATTGTCTGACATGATTGATTCTTTATATGACATTGTGATTATTGGGGTGTTGTGTGTGATGAATTACTACTTCGGAAGTCACAAGTGTAAAAATTATTGTCCTTATGCCGATGTGTGTGTGAAGTGTTAGTTTGATTCTGTTTATGCATGTATAATCTAGAACTTGCCCGGTTGGTCTTGTTTGAAATGCGAAAGTTAGTTTGGTTGTGAAATGATCTTAGGCTTTCTTTGTTGAAATAGTCACTTTGCCTAAATAAGCCTTACCAAAAGTGTTAAATACCCTTAGTTTCCCTTTTGAGCCTTTTTGACCTTTTTCTTGGCTAGCAAATTATGAAACCTTACCCTTTGTGAAATTAATCCATCTTCGCACCCGTTCCCTCCTTGATGCTACTAGTTAGATGAGGCAAAATGCCTAAGTTGGGGGTGAATTAATGTGGAGTACATGTTAAAAACATAAGTTGGGGGGTGGTGGAGTTTGCTAGTGGAGATTCGATGTGGTAGTTGCGTATAAATATATATATATATATATAATAAAAAATAAAAAAAAATAAAAAATCAGAAAATTGTAACGCAAAAAGAATTGTAAGTTGGTTAGAAGTAAAACCACATCGAGGTCGAAAACTAAAAGAAAATAAAGGGGTGGAAAGAAAAGAGGCGAATTAAGGTGACAAGATGTTGTAGTGTTCAAGGAGGGTGAGTCACTAATTTCCAAAAAGTATCCGACCTGTCCCTAAACCTACATTACAAGCCGAAACAAGTCCTAATGTGATCACAACCGAACGAGCCTAGGATGAAAACATAGAAAATAAGGGCAAGCATATGGTATTTGCATGTGTAGATATGAATTTCTTTGTGAGTGTGAGTGTTTTTCTCTTCTCTTTCGTCTTCGTCCCATTCTTGTCGTATATATGTGTGTTGGGACATTCTTTGGTCTATGTGAGGGCATAAGGATGAGAATTGAACAAAATAAAGTGACCACCTAAAGTAGCGTTTGTGTGCACCATAATATGTTCGATAATGTAATGTCATTCATTGAAGCTTCATTGTTAGTCGTAGTGTTCTTGAGTTATGCATATTGTTTTAAAGTAGAGAGTTGGGGGTGGTCGTTTAAAGGAAAACATGCATGCCGGTAGTTCAGAGTCAAAACCAATGTAGACATTGTTATTCTATAATATCTAGAAGTTAGATTGAGTCATGGTTTTGTATGGCTTGCTTGAGGACAAGCAAATACTTTAAGTTGGGGGTGTTGATGTGGCGTGATTTTACACCACAATCAATGCTTTTTAACTATAAGTTTTACTTGTTTTTAAGCAAGTCTATGTCATTTTACGTAGTTTTTGTCATGTTTCAGGTAATACGAGGTCCCTAGAGCCTAAGTGTGGAAAACAAGCAAAAAAATTGCAAAACTGGAATTAACTGGAAGTTCTGGAAAAGAGCCGTGGAAAAATACTCTACGCGATCGCGCGGAGTACCCACGCGATCGCGCCCACGCGGGAATTGTACTCCACGCGATCGCACTGGAATGTAACGCGATCGCGCCTACGCGCGTTGTTAATTCCACGCGGTCGCGCAGGATCTACACGCGATCGCGATTAAGGGAGCAGGGGAAGCTGACGTCATCCACGCGATCGCGCATACACATGGCGCGATCGCGATGAAGGATTTTCGGCAATTTTCAACCAGAACCTGGGATTTGACGATTTCTTCCATTCCAGTTCATATAAATAGAAAACTAGGGCAAAATATCAGATTATCTTTGGCACAACACACAAGTTCTTGGAGGCTAGGGTTCATCACCAACACCTTGGAAGAGAAGATTTGGAGACACCAATGAGAAATTCTTTACCCATTTCTTCTACTCTTGCTATGTATTGAATATTTATGTGTGTAGTATTTCATTTCAATACTTTAATTTCGTTTATGGAAATATTCTTGATTAAAGTTTGGATTGAATCTCTTGTTTTGCTTATGTGTTCAATGATTTTATTCCTAATGAAGTGAGTTATTGTTTCTTTAATTAATTTCATTTTGAATGATTCTTAAGGGAGTAGCTAACCCTAAGACTTGCCCATTTATTTCGGTTTAAACTTGGAAGAGGCAAACTCGGGATTGGGAAAGATTAATTAACAAGAATTTGGGGCGTTAACCCTCATCTAATGGAAATCGACCTAGGAATAGGCGACACCACTTGTAGCCATATTCGGGTGTTCTTAATGCTCCTAATTGCTTTAGGGATATTCAATTAGGTAGTCTAGTTAGTCTTCGGAAGAAGCTAATTTAGAGTCATTATCCGAGGCTAAGTAATATAAACTCACCATTATTTGTAAATCATGAAGTACATTGGATCGTTACTTGAGCGTAGTTTCCCTTGTATCCATGCTTGTGGCCATTGATCATTTTACTTGCTTTCTAGGTTAGTTTACATTTTTGCATTAGTTATAATTCTCTCAAACAAAACCAAAACATTATCCATCGTTTGGCTTTAGCGTAGTTGGTGAAAATTCCTACTTTTCCTAATCGCCTATATATTGTTCTCTGTGGGATTCGACCCCGACTCATAGTTGGGTAAATTATATTTGCATACGACCGTGCCCATTCTAATTAATAGGGTGGATTTGGACGTTATCAAAAATGGCGCCGTTGCCGGGGAACAATTGGTGTATTTTGGCTAATCTAGGAAATAAGCTAACTTGCTTTGAACCGAACCCGTAAATATTTGTATAAGTGTTTTCTGTGTTTTATTATATATATAAAAAAAAAAATGGCATCTTGGAATGAAAATGGGTTTGATGGTTGTAATCCATATTTTGATGACCCATGTCCATATTGTGGAGGACCCCACTTTTGGCAAGATTGTGAATATGCTCCCGGGAGAGAGATGTGTGCACCGTCTCAATCCTATGATGAGAGTATTTGTAATATATGTGGTGGTCAAGGTGGACATTGGGGTGATTGTCCCAATTATTTCACTTCCCCTCCCCCTAGTTGTTCTAACGAAAATGCTAGTTGTGCTTTTGAGTTTGATAGGAACAATGATATGGCAAACGAAGGGCAAAGTACCGAATATGAAGG
This sequence comes from Lycium barbarum, assembly GCF_019175385.1. Classification (NCBI taxonomy): domain Eukaryota; kingdom Viridiplantae; phylum Streptophyta; class Magnoliopsida; order Solanales; family Solanaceae; genus Lycium; species Lycium barbarum. The sequence continues at coordinate 1,769,426 of NC_083345.1, forward strand.
TATCATGGAATTGCTCCAAGCATACTTTGACCGGGAAAGGGAGGAGGAGCGAGAACTCGTCGGGCAATCCATTTTGGAAATGAACAAATCACTTGAGGATGAAAAATTTTCAATTTCCATGGATGTGCCTATTCCTCAAAATGAAGTAGTTGAAGAAGAGATTTCAAATTTACAAGATGAGCCCGGAAATTCTTGTGACCACAACGAGAGTTGTGAAATTGAAGAAATGGTTCAACTTGAAGAAAATGAGCTAAGTCATGAAGAAGAAATTTCCAATTCTCGAAAAGAGAAAATTGGGAAATTGTCCATTTGTGTGTGAGTGAAATCATACTCAAGTGTAACGGCACGAGAGTGTTTGTTATCATGGAATATATCACGCAACCTATTCCAAGCCTCCATTGTCGTGGTGTCGGGTTCAAGAATGGTGTGTTTCCTTCTCCTCGTCGGTCTTAGGCATTTTCTCCTTTCCCGAAGCCGGAGGAATAATATGATCAAGGACCTTATGGGATCTTGCGTGAATTTTGAAGAGCTCCGCCCATGTCGCATATTGAACGTTCTCCATCTCAAGAGTGATGGGAACAAGATTCTTGATGTTTGAAACAGCAAGAGCAGGGTGGAAAGAGGACTTTGAGTCACCCATGGAGATGGAGAATGTGGAGAAGAAGATGAAAGAATGAAGCAAGAAGAGGGGCGGCTAGGGTGTGGAAGAGGTAGGATCTTTTGCTAGAAATTTGATACCATGAAAGAAGTTATTTTCCTTGCCATTCACAACAATCTTACCAATGATATATACAAGCTAAGCTACATAAGGTAAGGCTCTAAACTAGGACCTAATTACTTGTCATTCAGGAGCTAAATATACAATGTCCATAAATAGAAGATCTACACTAATCAGAATATATTGACATATATTCTAACATGAACTATTAGATATTCCAGTAAGATAAAATAATTTAATGCCTCAAATATTTACAAATTCTTATTTTGGTTCTTGTAATTTCTATCTAAGCAAATTTAACCTTCAATTAATTGAAATGTGCACTTTTGATCCTTCGAACTGTAACATATTTTCTATAAAAGGTTCAACGAAAGTTAGAATTTATTGCTATTATCCCAAGATAAAAGGATCATCATAACTATCCACCTAACTTGGGCTGGCAAATGGGTGGATTTGGTTTGATTGAAAATGATTTGAACAAAAATGGGTTGGGTTTCAAACCGCCCATATTTTATGTGGGTAAGTATGGGTTGGGTGATAAATGGTTGGGTTGGTTATGGATAACCCCTATTATACAAGTGGACTATTATTTCAAGTGTATGTTTATAATTTTTTTCTTTTGGCAAGTTAAATTATTTTTTTTTCATATAAATTTCTGGGGGAAGGGTGGGGGTATGAATTTTTTTATATATTTTTTTAATAAAAGTAAAATATATGAAATTTTTTTATATAATTTTTATATAAAATTAAAATATATGAAATTGACTTTTTTTGTGTGTGTGTGGTGGTGGGGGGGGGGGGGGGGGGGTGGAGGTAGGGGAGGTGGTGGGGGGACTAGAAATTCTTTTCCATTATTTATAAATATTTTATAGAAGTAATATATATGAAAATTGTTTTTTTTTGTGGGGGGGGGGGGGAGGGGAGGGGGGAGCGGGGTAATAATTTTTTTTATAATTTTTTTATAAAATTAAATTTTTTGAAATTGATTTTTTTTGGGGGGGGGGGGGGGGGGTGGGGGGTCGGAGAGGAGTGGGGTGGGGTAAGAATTGTTTTTTCAATTTTTGTGAATGTTTTATAAAAGTAAAATATTTGAAATTGAAATTTGTGGGGTGGGGGTAAGATTTTTTTTTTTCCATTTTTTATAAAATTTTATAAAGGTAAAATATATGAAATTGAATTTTGGGGTGGGGGATATGGTGGGGGTAGGGATCGGAGTGCGAGGTAAGAAAAAAATTCTCATTTTTTATTAAGCATTTTATAAAAGAAAAACAAAATATATGAAATAAAAAAATGTGTGGGGTGGGGGGGCATGGCGGGGTGGGTGGTGGGGTAAGTGTTGGGGTGGGAAGTACGAAAGAAATTTCTCATTTTCAAAATGAGTTGTTTTTTGGTCTAGTGTGTTCTTAAATGGATACCCATATTTGCCCATATTTTTATGGGTTAAAGAGAGGCTTGAAGCTCATATTTAACCATCTAAAATATGAGTGACCCAACTCACTAACATGTGGGTAAAATGGGCTAATTTACTAAATATGGGCTCAAATTGCCACATCTACACCTAACGTTCATATGTGAGATTATTGTTACAAATAAAGATATCCGAGACGAAATATGAGGTAAATGTCGCTAAATATCCAGAATTTGGACCTGGATGTGGAGGACCCGGTTTTGCATTTAATGCAGGAACTGGATTGAGATCTGGTGCAGGAGGTATAATACCATTGCCACGAGAGGATATCCTGGAAGTGGCCATGGATTCATATATAGTGGCTATTGTTTTAATTATATGATATCTGTTTAAGTAAGTATTATTACTTGTGTAGGTGGAAAGTATGAATAAATGTATCCGAAATCACCATAGATCACTTGCTATGGATCAGGTCATGTCATTAGTATGTGAGAACTTGATTAGTATGTAAGATTTTCTTTTCGTTTGAATGTAATTGGCATCCATATGTTTCAAGTGTCCTTTGTTCTGTTTTTTTCTTCTTAATCGTTACGTTTGAATTTATATGGTAGAATCTGATCGGATGTACAGATAGTACTGGCAAAATGTGTTTTCGTCTAATCTGTTTTCGATTGACTAAAAAAGAAAGACTTTTGACACATATCAAAAGTACTTATAGCATTTGTTGGATTAAACACGTCATATGACATTTTGATGACTATATGGACTTATGACTATACGAGCATGTCGTCAAAAGTAATATGTGATGTTTGTGTTAGATTTAATTGCGCAGACCACTTTATGAACTCTCTGAATTTTCTCTAATAAAATGTGTAAATAACTTTTTAAAGATTCCAATGTTTTCAATTGAACATTATAGGACTTACAAACAGTTTAACTTGTCGAATGCATGAATGAATTTTATTTGCATGATTGTAGAAACTAGTCAAAGTTACGGGCACTTTTATTGCCTGTACCTGAAGACGATGACATGGCGGTATTTGCCCATGAGTTACAGTTGATTTCGTGTTCGAGAATGAGGTGAAAATCGGAGACTGAGTTAAGATTAGGGGTTTTGATGCGTCGTAGAATCTGAGCCGTTGATGAGAGATCGAACGGTTGAGGATAGGATTGGAATTTTGTAAGAGTTAGTTGCTGGTTCATAGTGGAGTTGAGATTTGAGGATAGGATTGGAATTTTGTAGTTTATGAAGGGCATTTTGGAGAAGTGAAATGTCAAGTGATTTTGATAAGAAGAGAGCTAATATTGTTATACCTGTACCACCTGAAACTGCCTTGCACCAGCTGTGCTCTGTGGTTCCCGCTGGACGGCACGGCGGAGTTGCGGTGGTGCTAGCTTGTTGCTCAGCCATGAGAAAATGAGAGTGTTATGATTGAGTGCTTGGAAATGGACAAATGGGAGTGACAAGTACTATAAAGTGGACAAACAAAGCCTAACCACACTTATTTATATTTTTTCGGTCCAGTGACGAATCCAAAATTTTCATTCGGAAGGTTCCAAGATAAAAGAAGCTAAATATAAAAAATAATATTATCTATAGAAATCAAACCTATGATGCTAGAGATAAATTTGAACACCTTGAACCGTTTGAGCTAATCTTGTATAATCTCATTCTCAGTGAACTATATGATCCTGACTCATCAATTTTTCAGATTAATATAAATCTCATCTTTGTTTTCACTTATACCTAATTAGATGGAGAAAAGCATAGGAGTTTGATTAAAAAGAAAAATGAGAAGAAACACCAACGGAAAAGTGTTATGGCACGTACCATTATCTAATTAACAAACGTAACATGATAGTTTTTATAACATGATAGCTTTTATTTCTCAATTCTTACAAGAAGCTAGAAATAGCCAGCAATAGTATTACGTACTGTTACATCTTGCCACCAATTGGTACAAGGTGATTGTAACTATATTACTATTCACCATTGTATCTAGGAGCAGCACTTGCGGCCGCCACCACCATGTCCACCGTATCCACCGTGGCCGCCATGTCCACCGCCAGAATATCCACCGCCACCACTGTGACCGCCGCCATGGTATCCGCCGCGACCGGAGTATCCACCGCCATTGTACCCGCCAGAGTGGTCTACATGTACTTCATTCTTGTTATTGGAATTCTTTGCTGCATCGTGTAAGATGAATGATGACACTGTAATAAAACATTCAACAAAAAAGATAATGAAATCGCATAACAATAAATGTTGTTAATAAATAAACCATAATAAAAATGATCATAATTTAAAAATACTAAGTCATGTTGAAATAAGTACATCTAATAGTATTAATTACATGACAAAGAAAAAATAAAATTATGTTTTGTCACGATCTAAAGCAATGCAAAACTAAAGAATAGATATTGAACGTTATTGTCATTCGCACTAGAATTGAATTTCTTCTGTTAGCATTAGTATTGATGTGGGCTTTATTTGAGTTACTAACATCTAAATGCTATAAACTTATTAAACCATTCAAAATTTTACGTCCACGCGTGAAATAATATGTTAAAAGATTAAAACTATGAAAAAACTTAAGAAATATTTATAAATTACATTACATATAAATATTTCTAAAAGTTGTATATATGTAATGTGGGGTTGGTTTAGTTCGGTTTGACTTTTTTTAGCTAAAACCAAACAAAACCAAGTATGATCGGGTTTTTTCTCTCAATAGCAAACCAAGTCAAACCAAACCACGAGCCAGACTTTTATCTCGATTTGGTTCGAATTGTCAGGTTGGTGCAGTTCGTCAGTTTTCTTTGTACACCCCTAGTCACTGTTAAGAAGTTTTCAATTTCACAAGTGAAATCCTTTTTATTTTTATTTTATACAAGTGAAATCCCAGGGCATTGTCATGAAATTTTTTATGCATCTTGGACCTAACTCATGCTAAAAACTAGCTAAAGAGTTGAGGATTACCCAATTCATATTAAAAAGATCAGCCATCCTTTAATTTTCCGACTCGGGACTCTATACGAAATTTCACTTGTGAAATTTGAAACTTTAAGATAGTTACTATTTTTCAAAGATAGGACCGAAATGTGTCTAATAAACGTCATTTCTATCGAGATTATGCATTCAATAATAAGCTTTGAATATGCTCTATTTGTTTGAAGTTATATGTCCTAGTATGATTAGTCATCAAATTAGAAAGAAATAGGTATTTTCTGAACTTTGTTATTTCAAACATTTCATATATAAGATTTCTGTAGATATGAAAATACAGTCATTAGAGGTAAAATAAGAAGTTTAAAGGTAAATTATTTTTAAATAGAAAAATGTCATTCTTTATTAAACGGATTAATAAGAACATAGTATTACGTACATAAACGCAATAAGAGTAAGATAATTAGACCATTTCAAGGTCATTTAAGATCTCGACTGCAAAACATTTCTCAACCGTACGTATTTATTGTTAGGGGTTTTTGCCCTAATTTTCTTACCAAATTTGAGTTTTACTTTTTTCTCGAAGGAAAGTTAAAATATTACCATAATTGTGTTTTTATTTCAAAAAGGGTTTCTTGATGGAAAAAGGTTTCCTTGGTGGAAAATATCTCTTCCATATTTGAATAATATTTTTTTGGAGGAAAAGTTTCGGACTTTTATAAATTGAAGAGCCGTCTCTCACCAAAAAAAAAAAGATATATATATATATATATATAGTAAAACATCCACAATGTAGTCATTAAAGAGTCTTGTTTTGGAGAGAGATTATTCTCTCGATATGATTATATGTTTTTATATTAGTTTTTCCATATGTAAGCCAATTGGTGAAACCATATTAGCATAATATGCTTTTAAGACACCAAAAACAACTCTGCAGATAATCGTACCAGTTAGTGAAATCATTGAATTGCTCAAATTTGTTATTTTTGAAGTGGCAGCTTGTTGAGATATTTTCTTGATCATTCTTGATACTTCATCTTCACGAATTGGACTATATAATTGTACTTTCTTGAGACTAAATAGATGAAGCACACAAAACTTTCTCATTTCTCTCCAACAGTCATTATAAGGTGAAAAGACTATGTCACGACCATTATAAGATAATTTTTGCTGACTGAGAATAGAAGGTCTACTACAATATAGTAAATCTTGTGTCTTGAGTACTTCTTTGGCTAAGTTTTTTGAAGAAACTACAACCATTTGAGCAGAAGCAAGTTTCAATGAGAAGATTTCTCCATATTTCTTTGAAAGTTTCCAAAAATAGATATGAGGGGTTAAAGTATCATATTGATGCAAATTTCCAATGAATGGTAGACCAACAGGACCTGGTGGGAGTGTGTTTCTTCCACCCTTTCTGGATTTAGGAAGAAGGAAAATGAGAATGATAGGTAGGGTTACGAGTAGAAAGAGCATCATTTGGTGTGTCTAATTTCCTAGTCACTTGATATGTCTTATATAATTGGATCTTATGCTGAACCTTTTCCTTCTTTTTTTATTTTTCAATTAAATAATATAGTTTTCATACAATTTGGGTGTGTTTGGTACAAAGAAAACTATTTTCCAATATTATTGGATCTTACGTTAAACTTTTCCCTTTTTTTTTTTAGTTCAATTAATTAAAGAGTATAATCTTCATACAACTTGAGTGTGTTTGGTACGAGGAAAAATATTTTTCACTTATATAGTTTTCTTACTTTCTTGTGGTAAGTAAGCAGCTATTCTCGCAGTTAGAACATTTATATATAATTTAGGTAACTACTATTGTGTGGAGGAAGGGGTTGGGGTGGGACGGGGAGGGGCGGGAGGGGGAAGAAGACGATTAGTGTGGAATGTCAGTAGTTTTTCCTACTCTCACAAGGAAAGTTATTTTTGTAATTTTTAAGGTACTTGTTTTCTCTAAAAAAATATTTTTAAAAATATGTCGACCAATCAAACATGAGAAAATTCAAAAATAATATGAAAAATATTTTCCTCCATTCTGAATACACCCACGCAGTGCAATAGTTGTTTGGTCACCTAAAATATAAGGATAATCTTAGAGACTTCCCCTTAAATTTCGCTTCGTAACTATAACCAATCTTATTAGCTTAAGAAATTACACTTATCTTGCTTCTGTTTTGACGACAAATCTTTTTATATTAATGAAAAAAAAAACAAGCTGACTAATTTAGTAATACTTGATGCTTTTCACCTCATTCAAGAATTCTAACCTTATACGTAATTGATTTTCCTGTTTTGTTTTTCTAGCTGGACCGTTTCGTACTAACCATATAATAGAGTTACAAAATGGAAAACTAGAAGTGAAGTGGGAGCAATATTAGTGAGCTAATGACAGTACCTATCACTCAAATCAAGTTTAATGCAACTTTCTCCCTCGACCTTGCAAACCCTTAACTTTTTCAATGTTTTCTTCTCGATTGCAACAAGAAATTTTCAATGACAAATTAAGGTTTTTGTTTTTTCTAGTTTCTCATTTAGCGTTCTGTATTTTTATTAGCGCTCTCAATAGTTCACATTTGCGCCGTGTAAGACTCATTTTAAAGGGAAGCGCTCCCTATAAGATTCTTTTATGTTCAGGACACGAAAACCAACACCTCTAATTGAGATACATAATTTTTAAAATTGATACACGCTACAAAGACTGGGTAACAAAAAAAAATGGCTGCGAAAATTAAGGATTAAAAATTGACCATGTCCTCTAGCAAAGTAGCAATAGACACTTTCACGTTTTCAATATATTTGTCTCACCTATAAGTCTATTACACATCAAATGTGATGGAGTCCGGAGCCTAAATGACATAAATTTGGACCAAAATTTTCAAAAGGGATTGTGGCCTACGCAATAAACCAAAATGGGTAAATCGTGTAGTCCTACACAATTTACCCATTTTTTAACTGCTACCGTCTTTCCGTCCGTGAAGTTTAAAAAAATAAAATAAAGGGCAAATCGTGTAGATGTACACGATTTGCCAAATTAGTACACGATTTAACTCATCCTATGTCAATGAATTCAATGAGCAATTTTAGTTTTATTCACTGAGCAATATCCCACGTCAATGAAACTGAACAATAACTTTTATGCCTTTAGCTAAACATTTAATCACTTTGTACAATAAACAAATTGCTATTACTCCCTCCGTCTCAAATTATTTGACGTGCCTATTAAAAATAGTTATCTCAAATTATTTATCGTTGTAGAAGTTCAAGATAAAATTAATTAATTTATTTTCCATTTTACCCTTAGTAAAATTTTGTTATTAATGGAGATGACATGCATATATAAGAGTCAACATTTAATGAAGATAAATTATAATTTAGATATAAATAAGGGTAAAGTAATCAAGACTGTCTCCTAATTAATATTTCTTAGGATGTGTAAAATAAAAAAGCAACAAATAATTTCTTATGAAAAAAGAAAAAAAGGTGCAAAGACAATGTCATGATCATTGTAAGACGACTTTTGCCAGCCAAGAATAAAAGGTTTACTACGAAAATAGTAAATCCTGTGTCTTCGTAACTTCTTTTACTAACTTTGTTAAAGAAACTACAACTATTGGAGTAGAAGCAATCCTCAGTGAGAATATTTTCCATATTTCTTGGAAGGGTTCCAAAAATAGATATGAAAGGTTAAACTATCATATTCATGCAAATTTCCAATGAATGGGAGGCCTATAACGCCTGGTGGTAGATTATTTTTGCCACTCTTTCTGGCTTTAGGAAGAAGAAAAATAGGAAGGGCTAGAAAAATGCAGAAAGAGCGTCTTTTGTTGTCCAACTGCACAAAATAATACTAGTCAATTAAATGTCTTATACTCCTATATATATGAAACGGATCTTGGTTTAAAATTTTCCTTTTCTTTTTTGATTAAAGATTATATAATTTCTGTTCAATGACAATATAGAAGAAATTTAGGTTATCAGGTCACCTAATATATACTAACTATATATAAGCAACTATACACAACAAGTGGAACCATATACTTGAAAAATAAGACACGCAACTTGCTGCATCAAACTGATAATGAAAAAAAAACTACCAATATATATTATTTAAATCCTTAATTAAAGGTATGCTAAAAGAAGGTCTCCCTCCCTTATTGGTGGGTGATGATTTATTGAATGGTGTAACAAAAAGAAATTTTATAATTTATAGCAAAATGGATAATCCATTTATAAACTTACCTATCAATGACCAGATCCTTTTGATAAGAGGGGATAGAAGTTTGTAGTTAAAAGTCGGAGAGAATGAGATTTTTTGCACAAAGTTGGTCAAGAATTCAAACCTTTTATGATGCTATACTTCTCATGATTTTTCTTGTTGTATCATTTCATGAACCATATAATATGGTTATAATGGAAAATATTAGAGTGAAATCGGAGCAAATATTAGTGGAATAATGGCAATACCGGTTAGTAGAGGTGTCAAAATGGGCAGGCCCAGCCCAACCCAACCCAACCCTAAAGGGCCAAAGAATTAAATGGGCTAGGATGGGCTGACCCTTTTAATTGAAGGGTCTGCAAAATGACAGCCCAACCCAACTCTGGAGGGCTGCGGGCCAGCTCTTTAAATTTTTTATTTTCTGAAATAATATTTTCTAAGTGATTTTTGGTACAATTTGAACATGAAAGTTTTGCGGTATGAAATAGAAGAAACTTTTGCAATGTGAAATAGAATATTCTACCACCCATTCTTGCGCAAATTCGTATCATAGAAGAAAAAATTCAAGAGAACAAAAAATAAATTATTATTTTTAATCACTAATTCAGATCACGTTCAAAAACAATTAAACATAATATAAATTCTAAGACTAAAAATTATTACTCCAGTTTCTAATTACTACTTAGTACTAAGTACATTCTTTTTCCTCATTACTTTTTATCTTTTTGTTTAATTTACTTATATTTTTTTTAAAAGATGAATTAATTTATTATTATTTTTTGGCCTCAAGAGCTGGGGCTGGCGGGCCGAGAGAAGTTGGGCTTTTGATCCTCACTTCTATATGGGTCAAAGAAATCTTAACTCAATCCTCCTTAAATTAAGGATTGGGTTGGGTCAGTCTCACGGGCCAAGTCCATATTAATAGCTCTACCTATTACTCAAATAAACTTTGTCCATATAAATCATGAGTGATAGAGAAAAATCATAGCCCAAAATTGGAAGCTTGAAAATGACCTCTGTCCTGTAACAATCAATATTTTTCGATTTTTAGTCAGCAAAAATTGAAGCTTGAAAAAGACCATTGTCCTCTACCAATCAATATTTTGCCCATAACAAAAAAAATTCGATTTTTAGTCAGCAAAAATTGAAGCTTGAAAAAGACCATTGTCCTCTACCAATCAATATTTTGCCCATAACAAAAATAGCATTAGCGGATCCTGCTCTATTTTTTGAAAGTTTATTAAAAATCCTACTTGACCCATAGATTAGGGCCTGTTCCAATTTAAATAGGTGCTGGGAATTTTCACTCCTATTTTCTGTGAAGTGTTTCCGAGTTATTTACGAAAAGACATCTACTCCTAGAAGTGGACGAATTAACTTAAAAAAAAAAAAAGAAAAAAAAAAAGAGGAAGTCGCTTGAAAAAACAAAAAATTTCTTTTTGTAGAAAAAAGATAAAGAAAAAACATCTCAAAGTTTCAATGCAAAATATCAGTAACTAATATATTCTTGCTGAGGGACTATTTTGGTCCTTGTCTTCGAATTAAACTTTCAATGTCCCGCCCTTTTTTTCCTCATTGTTCTATACTTTGAATAATTCCAAAAGTCGAATTATAATCGTTATCTTCTTATTTGACCTTTTCTTTGTCTTATTTATGGAAAGAAAATCTAAGAAATATATGACATGATCTCAATCTAAACTTTAATGCAAAATGGATAATAGTGTGGAAGAAAAGGTCTTAGGTATTGTTTGCTCGTTGAGAGAAACAGAAGGAGCGTTCTTGATTTACCAAGAGAAGACCATTAAAGAGATTGAAGGAGGAGGATAATTTATCACAAAAATACTGAGCAAAAGAGTAAAATTGTCCTTTTACAAGGATTAGTATTTTTCATTCACAATGTTTTTGGTTCCAATTACTTTTCGGATATCTATTTGGATTTTCTTCATGACTTTTGGATTCTTAATCAAGCCTGTCATTGCCCATATTACTGCAACTGCGCTCGTGTCTGATCTAGCAACTAATACATGCCACACAAAAATTGATGATGAAGAAGATAAAAATTGCCAATGCATGAAAAATTCTCAAGATAATAGTTAACACATTAGTGTTACATATTAGAGATGGCAAAATCAATCCATCTTTTAGTAATCACCCCAACTAAGTTTAAACAGGTTGTGTGTTTGACCCGTTTGTTTGACTTAACTTAACATGTTAAATTTGAAATAACATGCTAAACTATTTGGTTGAACAATCAAATAGTGTATACCAGATGGGCCATAATACAGTCCAAACACCAAACTTACAGACAAAATCAAATTTTGGAAATTGAGATTTATAAAAATAATAATAAAAAATAATTTAAGCTAACAATTTAAGAAAAATAAATTAGCTTATTTAAAAAAAAAAATACAAAAGGATGGGAGTTGCGTCGTGTAGGCGTATTGAATTAAGACCAGTCATTTAACGTGTAGGGCGTATTGAATTTAGTTTTTTTGTGGGGGTGGAGTATGTATATGTGTGTGTGTGTGTGTGTGTGTGTATATATATATATATATATATATATATATATATATATATATATATATATATATATATATCACTTATTTATTGTTTTCTTCAAATTTTTACGTTATTTAACCTATTTAAAAGTATTTATTATAATTATATCATTTTATAAAATACTAAAAATTAAAGTCCTATGAGGCTTACGCCTCGTGCCTCGGGGCTTACGCCTCGCTGAGGCAGACATAAAACGTCTCGCCTTACGCCCCCGCCTTTTAAAACACTGATCCAACCCACATATTTTCCTCCTCTACATCGGTAAAAATGTTGATAATTGCACTTTCTTGAAACTAAATAGATGAAGCACACCAAATTTTCTCATTTCCCTCCAATAGTTTGTTATACCAACTATACCCACATATTTTCCTCCTCTACATCGGTAAAAATGTTGATAATTGCACTTTCTTGAAACTAAATAGGTGAAGCACACCAAATTTTCTCATTTCCCTCCAATAGTTTGTTATACCGACTATGTATTTTTGTTACAATTAATACATAGATTGGGCAAATGCCTAATCCCCACCAATGGTGGTTTTAAGAAAAAGAAAAAAAAAGGTGCAAAGACAATGTCATGATCATTGTAAGACGACTTTTGCCGGCTAAGAATAAAAGGTTTACTTCAACAACAACAACAACCCAGTGAAATCCCACATCGTGGGGTCTGGGGAGGGTAGAGTGTACGCAGACCTTACTCCTACCAAGGTAGGACGGCTGTTTCCGAAAGACCCTCGGCTCAATAAAAGCATAAAAAGAAGTCAGATAAGGTTAAGAGAATCAAAGCGATATGAAATGAAATAATGCAAGTGACACAGATAACACAGGATAATCAAATCACGCGAAATAACAGATAATAGCAGAAATCTGAGCAGAAGAAATTATATTGCGATAATGCGACTACTAATAAGAACGGAAAACGAGACTATCTACTAGCTTTCTACCCTAATTTGGGTCCTCCAAACCCTCCTATCTAAGGTCATGTCCTCGGTAAGCTGTAGTTTTTCCATGTCGTATCTAATTACCTCTCCCCAATACTTCTTCGGTCTACCCCTACCTCGTCTGAAACTATGCATGGCCAACCTCTCACACCTCCGCACTGGGGCATCTGTGTCTATCCTCTTCACATGCCCAAACCATCTTAATCTCGCTTCTCGCATCTTATCTTCCACCGAGGCCACCCCCACCTTATCCCGAATATGCTCATTCCTAATCCTGTCACTCCTGGTGTGGCCACACATCCATCTTATATTCTCATCTCGGCAACTTTCATCTTTTGAACGTGAGAGATCTTAACCGGCCAACACTCCACCCCATACAACATAGTCGGTCTAACCACCACTTTGTAGAACTTGCCCTTAAGTTTTGACGACACCTTCTTGTCACATAGCACTTCAGAAGCAAGCCTTCATTTTATCCACTCTGCCCCAATACGATGTGTGACATCATCGTCAATCTCCCCGCAGCTTTGCAGAATAGACCCAAGGTACTTGAAACTACTTTTCTTCTGGATGGCTTGGGTACCAAGTCTCACTTCCAAGCCAGACCTTTTTGTCATGGGATGAGCTTTCATGTAGTTTAAACTCAAACGCATCAGTTTGGCTGATAGAACTGAATCTCCCTCCCTTTTGTGATCACAAGCATGAGTTTTAAAGAACTATTGTTGTCTCATGGAAACAGATTTAAAATTCCCAAGAAATTTTCTTCTTTCTACTCACTGTCGTTACGATGTAATTTGTTTAATTGCCAGTTTCATAGCTGTTAGATTTAGGCTAGATAATCCTCATGTTCTTTAGATTCTGCTTTTCTTCTCTATTTTTCATTGGATTTCGTCTTTGCATGATAGTGTGTGGTTCGCTCCCCCCTCTCGCCTTAATTTAGATTTATCAGGTGAAACACGACCATATTCTCAGTTTTGTATATGTTTTTACCTGGTACAGATCAGTTAAAATCTGATTTGAATTAGAGAACTAGTCTGTCTGTAACTGCTGTCTCCATATTTATGACATAAAATGCTTTATGTTCTGTTTGTTTGCCTCTGTAAGTAATGAAACTGAAATGATGATTTAGTTATTATCATAGGCTATAAAACTGGCAATTAATTTGATACTATGAGGTTGTTTGTATTGATTAATTAAGGCATGCAATGTTTTGGCTGTCTGAGGGTTATGCCTATATCTGAGTGCTGTCTCGCTTGTATATTATAATGTGTTGCGTCCGAATTATATATATGTGTTATATCCCGTATTTTTTAACGTCAAATTATTTGTTGAGGTGGGGCCCACACATCGAGATTTTTTTGGAACATCTGAAAAGTCATATGAATCACATATGTGGAGTTAAACATAACTCAAGAAGGACCCTTGGGACAAATCAAAGTGGAAGTCCTCCAAACAAATATTTTTAAGAAAACGTTTTCGGGTGACCTGACTTTGAGGGGCAAAAACGGTATTATAAGTTTGGAATTTGGAAAAATATCAATAAATAGAAGTTTTAGATAATTTAATTAGCTTTCCAACCATAGGTCGTGGGTTCCCAGGTGACGTCGGTACAAGGAGATATGGACGTTTTAAGGTCGAAAGGTCAGTGGACTAGGCCTAACTCGGGACCAACCGGGTTAGACCCAAAAAAAAAAGAAGAGAAAATTTAGGCCCAAGTCTAAGGGGTGGCCGGACAAGCCTTGGCCCAAGACCATGGAGTAATTAATCCATGTGATTAATAATAAAAAGAGCCACAAGTCTTCATTTTGAAGAAGTTTCAAGACTAACCAAGAAAATAAAAGAAAGAAGGAGAAAAATAATGGCCTATTCGGCCATGAAGGAGAAAAAAGGACCCTTTGAAATCTTCTTCCAAAAATTATTTTCTTATGGTATTGCTACTAATTCAAGGGTCCTTTACAACTTGGTGTAGCTATTTTGGAAGATAGGGAGCTTGTTTCATCAATTTGACAACTTGGTCAAGCGAAGAAGATTGGAGAAAAAGGTAAGAATTAATTCTTTTTTATTAGGTTATGAAGGTTTGTTTATGTTGTAGTATGTAGAGATGAGTAGAATTTATGGAAATATGGAAGTTTGCAAAGTGGGTGTGTATATATATATAGGTGGTCGTGTGTGTGTGTTATGGTGTAAATAAGATGAGTTGAATTTTATGTATTATTCTAGTTGTGGCTATGGTGGACTTCATATTGGAAATGAAAGTTGAATGAATTTGGTTGAAGTTGGCATTGAAATTGATTGTAGAAGATTATGTCATTTTAGTATGATTTTATGATATTATGGAAATGAAGTTGTTAAAGTGTGGATTGTTGTTGTTGACTATGAATTTGAAAGTAGAAAATGTGTTGTGATGGTTTTGTTGCATATTTAGGAATTTTGGGTGGAATATGGAATTGATGGAATTGTTGAATATTGGATACATGGCTTGGAATATTCTTGTCCTATGTTTGAATGATCTTAAATTAGTATATAAACATGAAAATATTAATATTGATTTGAAAGTGCAAAGTTGGATTGGAAGTTGTTGGTATTGTTGTTGGTATGATTGCTGCTAATTTGAGCCGAGTTAAATCTCGGGGATGTTGTATGTATAGGGGAGATGCTGCCCAAATTTCTGTAGACAAGTATTGGTTAAGATTAAATTCTTAAAGCCTTATGATTAATATTTGGTAAATGTGACCAAATGTAGATTTTGGACGAAACGAGATTTGAATTTGGAGAAGCGTAAGGAGCGAATAAGGTATGTAAAGCTTTGCTTTTCATTCTCTTGGCATGTCCTAGGTATGATAGGCTTTGATACGAGCCTTGGGGACCACTCTACTCTTAGAAATCCACACCTAAATTTGCCCCTTTTTCATTCAGTAGAATTGAATTGAATATGTTATGAATAGTTGGAAAGATTGTCTAAACATCTAGAACTTACACAAATAGGACCCGACTACCTTAAAACTCTCACAAACGACGTTATGAAGTGTAACATACGTAAATTATGTACGCCACCTCGTTTGACCTGAGGTGGGCCCACTATTCCCGGATTTTTCTTATTTGTTCCGTTTGACCTATTTTGGAACAGAATTCAAAGGAAACTCTTGGTTACTCTTCTAGCTACCATATGACATTTGTTTGAATTATTTTGTTATGTCCCATACTGTATTTTGAAACATGAAAACGATTTCAGAAAGCTTATTTTGACATAAACCATTGTGACATCCGTAAGGCGTACGCTATGATTACCGTTTAGTTTCTTTATATGGTTTGTCATCTGAATTATGCTATTGAGTCTCCGTAAATGTGTTATATTTTATATTGCATTTAGTTTCTCACTACTCCATTCGTGGATGCCTCAATGTTTCCTTCACTGAGTCCGGGCCAGGATATGTTATCACGCGTATTCCACTGTATTGTTCGTCGTGCCTCGATGTGAGGGAGCAGGTATGACATGTACATGGGTTCTGGAGTTATGTTGTGCCATGTACATATATTCTGACATTTGATGATATGATATGATATGTGCACACTCTGATATTTGATATGATATGGCCATCTGATATGTTATGATATGTTACAAAGATATTCCCTACTCTGAAGTTATGCTGTGTTGTGGCTCCAGTGACGGGGTGGCGACCACGTTCTGTTCACCGTGTCCCATAATGGGGCCGGATATGGCATATGTTTTGACATGCACTATCTATGTTACATGAGTAAGCATTTCTGATATTCTGATTATGACACTCATTTTCTGTACATCCTGTTCCGGTTATGATTCTGTTTATTATACTTCATGCTTTACACTCAGTACACGTTCCGTACTGACCCCTTTCTTCGGGGGCTGCGTTTCATGCCGCGCAGGTACACCCAGATGATATGAAGTTATTATAGAGGATGTTCCGGCAGAGTTGGCAAGCTCCAATTGCTCCTGGAGTGTTGTCGAGTCAGAGTTTACACGTATGTTTTTATGGATTGATGTTAGAGGCTTTGCAGACAGAGTCGTGGGTATAGTACGTCAGTTATGTATGCGGCTTCATCAGCCGATATGTCATTCTGTATTATGTGTTAAATTCTGTATGATCACAGATTCTGTTTGATTCGGAAAGCATCGAACAAACATATTTTAAGAGTTATTATATATTTTATTTCATTTGATTTAAAATCCTAATAAGATTTTGTATGTCTTAAAGGTCTGTGGGTTCGCTCGACTCCGGATATGGGGCCGGGTGCCCATCACACCCTAGTGGAATTGGGGTGTGACAATATGCATGTATATTACTAGTCTATTTTCATTAAAACACGTTAATGAGGAGGTTAGATTGGTCATTATGCATCAAGATTGAACCCTCCCCGGTGTTAGCCATGCTTGGGATTCATGAAATCCCTTGGAACTCGTGCAACATCGGGAAGACGGGGGCAAAAGCTTTCCAATATTAACCTTCTATACATCCTTATGAATGTGTATACATGAGGTATACTTGAATATACATTGTATATTCTACATGTTTAACCTTACTCGTTGATTAGATACTAATCCTTTTCCTTTCGTTTTTATACATGACCACCGCATTCGGTGTTGGGCTAAAGCCCAACATTGTCTCCTCTCAAGTCAGCCCACTTGCAGCAAAATTAAAAAAAAATCTGGGCCAAAGCCCATAACAGCAGCGACGACAGCAGCATTCAAAATGGGCCAAACTCATTTGAACTCCTTTATATTTCCGTCATTTTATTATGTTTGTGTATTTGATTGTTTGGCTAACACTTCATCTTAATTTTGTTTTCTTAGCTAGAATGAACTTTAGTGGAATTAGTGGGTTAGTTTAATATGATGGGTAGTTAATTTAAAGTATCTATAACATTTATTTTGTTAGAACGGTTGATTTTCAATAGCATATTTGGAGTATAAGGAATCATGTTTTGCTACTTTAGAATATTGTTTTAAGAAATGTCATTAACACGCAAATATGAACTAAAGAATATTTTATAAACAATTTCTTTCAAGATTTATCAAATTTTACATATTTTAGCCGAATATAGTTAAATAAAAGTTAATAAAAGGAAAGAACTCACGCCCTTTTTATCATATAAAAATAAGTTTAGACTTTTCTACATCGCAATATTCATATAATATAATTTTTATTTAAAGTTTCACGTTTGTTAAGTCTTCTCTTAAGAAATTATTTTTCATAAGCAAATTATTTTATTTTCTACAAATCTTATTTTGAATAGAATTACTATATTTTTTTAGGCCTTAGCAATATCTTTAAGTTCTATTTATCATTTAAAATCTTCTTTTATGCAAATTATTATATTTTTTCTACAAGTTTTATTTTAAAATAGCATTATTATTTTTATTCAAGGTTTTAACAGCATTTATAAATCTCCTTTTTGAAAGCATTTTCTTTATGCAAATTACTATATTTTTCTACAAGTTAGTTTAAATGGCATTATTATATTTTCTTTAAAATCTTTGTAATATGTATAAGCTATTTTCTTAAAATTTAAGCACTATATTGAATCTTAATTAATTAACTTAAGTTTGGCCGGATAACCGTAGTTAATGAATTCTAAAGGATGCCTAACCCCTTCCCTTTAGGATAATATAGAACTCTTACCTAGAATCACACTGATTAAGCAGACTATTAACGGAGGTTCAGTTAGCTTTACCTTAGTTAATAATTAGGTGCCCTAATTCACCTTAAAATCAATTAGGTGGCGACTCCTTAAAACAAACAATTTAGGAATCACCAATATGTTGTACTCTACTTTTGACCCGGTTAAAATGGGGTATAACAATAGTCATATTTGGTATTAACTTTGACGAAAATACAAAATACACTGTAATTAAAAAGCTACACTCTTCAGTTGTATCCAACATTCACTGTATTTGAATGTATTTCAATAAAATTTCAAATACAATGTGTAGCTACAAGAAAATAAAATACACTTTTTTTGAAATACAAAAAAATAATAAGCTCAGATCTGAGCCGGCATGCCGGAAAGCGACCAGATCTGACCTGACCAGCTGGAGGGACGCCAAAAAACGCCACCACTCTAGAAAATAAGAGCCGGCACACCAAAAAATGCTGGAATATAATAAGCTCGAATCAGAGCCGTGCCGAAGGGACCAGGTCTGGAAAATAAGCTAGAAAATATACTATCAATACATTAAAGTAACAGTATAATACAATGAGATCATCAGGTTTCTAGATATAGCATTATTGGTATGAATACCACATAAGCTTTAGGAGTTGTTTTTATGGACAGGTTTTATGTTTGAAACCATTCATAAGGTTTGTACCCTTTTTCTGCTTCAATTCACCCACTGTTTTGGGTGCTGACGGAGGAGTTGGTGGTGGAAATGGAGGAGGGAGGGAGGCATGGATAAGGGGAAACGAGATCTGGGGTAGGCGAGAGAGAGAGAGAGAGGTGAGCGAGAAGATAGATTTGATATGTGAGAGAAAATCTATTTAAAAGAGGAATTTGTGAAATACAAAACACTAGTTACAATGTGTAAATTAAAAAAATATTTAGCTACAAAAAGTAAATAAAATAAAAGAAGATTATTAGTTATAAATAGGTCTTAGAGATAATTATGATAAGTAAATTTTCCTAAATTAATTAGCCTTGGGCCAGTGAGGCAGCAGGGGCCTCAGAATTTATGATACTATGAGTACAATAACCAAATAAAGGCTAAGAAAATGATTATTTTTGGAAACCATTTTTGTTTTTGGAGAGTGAATCGAATTTAGAGAGTTTCAAGTTTTTTGTGGAGAAAATACTTGCATTTGTCCCCTATTTATAGAAAAGTTTAGTAATGCTTCATGCAACAGTTGAAACAAGGAGAATAAGAAGACTTTACGAAGACTTACTATGAAGTCCTCAAAAACGTGATTCACATGGTATTATAGAGACAAATATCAACTTTAGGGTAATTATAAACATATTCGAACTCATTTTTATTTCGAGTTGATGAATTTCTACAATGGCATCAAATTAAAATATAACAATAATTTGTGTCGAAGTCATAGAAATATCGTAAAAGGGTTAAAATTACCCCTGAACTTTGAAAAATAGTTCATTCATACCCTTCGTTATACTTTAGAGTCAATTATACCCTTATAGTTATACTATGGGGTCAATTATACCCTTATGACTAACTGCTGCCACGTGGCATCATCTCAACCCTTCAAAATTATTTTACCCTCAAATAATATTTTACCCACTAAAATAACTCAACTCTACCCGACCCGATTTTTTTTTCCAATAAAAATAATACGGATACTTTTTCCAGGAAAAAAAATAAAAATAATTTCGTATTATTTTTGCTGGAAAAAAAATTGTTGATTTATTTTAGTGGGTAAAAAATTATTTGAGGGTAAAATAATTTTGAAGGGTTGGGATGATGCCACGTGGCAGCAGTTAGCCATAAGGGTATAATTGACACCATAGTATAACGGTAAGGGTATAATTGACCCTAAAGTATAACGAAGGGTATAAATGAAATATTTTTTAAAGTTCAGGGGTAATTTTGGCCCTTTTCCGTAGAAATATTGAGTAAACAGCTGCTAAGTTCATGTAAATCCATCGACGACATTCTAGAGGTGCCCCTGATTATAAATCAAGACATACTTCATGGAGTTCGATTTGTCTCGGAGATGTTTGTTGAATTGTGTGATTATCTCAAGATGTTTGTTGAATTATGTGACTATCCCATTAGATAGTATATAGTTTTATTTATTTAATGGGATTTTTTAACATGATCTCTCGCCAGGGGCAGCTCAAGAGAGCCGGTGGCCTCAGAATTTTAAAGGAGGCCTTATATTTATTTAGTAAAGTGTTTTTTTTTCAGTTGATGATATATTCAATTCATGTAATTTTTCATGAGACATTAACTGAATCACGAGTCTTATATTCTGTGTTACGATCATTTCATCGATGTAGTTTTTTTTTTTTTTTTTTTTTAGTTCAAGCGATTGTTACAAAAAACTTTTCAAAATTATTTTATAAGCAATGGAAACATTTAAAAATATAAGTAAGACTTCAGGGTTCATGCCAGTAAGAGTATCATCTTCTGCATATAAATATTTTCGTATCACTTTAACTATAAAAATAGACTAAAAACGTCAGTGACTATTATGTCTTAAAAAATATTTAAAGGCTTAATAATGTCTTTTCTATTCTAATTGTTTACTAATCTACTCAGCTTGAGCTTGAAAAATATCTAAAAAGGCAGTCAAAGAGTTATAGAAGATCTTACAAGACAAAATTATAAACTAGAATTAATTTAAGCTAATGTGAATTAGACCATATTACAAAGTAAGAAGTAATTATAAATTTAATTGACTACAACCTCTAACTGTAGTTACATCAATCATATTTCTAAAAAGTATCATAAACTTTGAAAATATATATGTGTAATAATTGTATTACACAAGATTTGAGTTTACCTTGTGTGCATCCGAAGAGTAGCGGCGGCGAGTTCTTATGTTATAAAAAAAATGTAATAATTGATAAATGACATATCATATATATATATAATTTATTTTAAATCGTATATATAATACAAATTATTTTCGGGCCACTTTGGTGGCTTTAGGCTTCAGCTGACCCTATCTCTCGCATGTCGGCAATGAATTGTTTTCATGCACCAAATATACGTAGAAATTTTATATGATAATAGAAAATTCACCCCTTACAAATGTGGAACAACTTAAAACAATCTATTCTTTTGCCATTTCTCTCGCCGTTTTAAAAAGTAAAAGTCAAATAAATCCCTGACCCTAAAATAGAAGGGTTGATCAGAAAGAAGTGACTTCCATTAGTTTTGAGGGGTAAATCTCAACAAACGGACATATTATTTATTATATTTTCCATAACTTGTTTGCCCTTTTCCCAGGAAACAATAACCACTCAACCCCTTTCTGACTTCTGTTCATATCAAGCCAAAGATGAATACCCACTTGGTACATAAACATTAGTCTCTTTTCACCAATTGATAGTAAGTACATACAGTACCACAAAATTAAAAAACTACAACACAACACGTGTTGACCAAGACTTGTTGCAAGTTGCAACACAAGGACCAAACCAAACCAAACAAAATACAAACTATAACAATAGGAGGAAAGTGAATAGGGAGTCTATTCATAACTTTCCTATTATTCTCAAACTCACACCAATACAAGTACATAGTCTTAATTAAGGACTATATTCACAACAATAGCCACAAAGGCCTTTACAAGTTGAGCAACGGTTACAATATATCGCTTTGCCAGCTTTGAATATTCTACCAAGACTTTTCAGTAAATGCTTGCGGTGTAACGACACTCCCTTGGCCTCAATAGTGTTGTTTCCATTCATTGCTGCATCAAAAGATTTATGTAGATTTTCTTATTAGTCATGAGTAGCAGAACCAGAAATGCATACAATTTTTTTAAAAAAATTGTTAGTGTCCACCCAGTATATATTTAAACATGGAATAAAACAATTCTTGAACCTCTTTACCACCATACTAATATCTTCTCTCATGCACGTGATCATGGGGATTACATTTCATATACAACCAAAAAATATTTTATTTTCCCTATTTGCATGGTATAATTTTCGACGAAGGGAGATACTCGTTGGCTTTTGTTCAACTCCGCCATCGGTATCAACAGTGGGTGATCTACAGTATAATCTATCGGTTCACGTAAACTCTCAATAACTTTTGCTCAGACTCAGTAGACAGTGGCAGAACTAGAATTTTGAGTTTATGAGTACAGAATTATAGAAAAAGCAACTTACTACTAGGTTATGAATACATTATTTATACATATACCAAGTGGATTTTTTAAACATAAGCCTGAGCCATACTAATGTATTATGTTGAATGCATAAGCATAATTGTAGCTCCGGGTTTATATATTTATATATATATATATATATATATATATATAAACTTGAAATCGATATAGTAACCTATAATCTTGAATCCGCCTTTGAGTATTATAAGTTTTAGGTTAACCTAAATTAAAGGAGGAACTTAATTTGTGTGTCGATATTTTTTAAGAGAAGGGAAAATTAAAAAAAAATACAAACGTATTTTTCTTTAAATAACAGCTTTGCTAGAAATGTTAAAATGAAAAATAATTAATAGATGGGGAAAGTAAATAAACCTTGGGTCAGTGGAGCAGGCACCTCAGAATTCATCTCCCTTGCACCAATTTGTGAGGATATTATTAGCAGAATAACCAATGGAAGGAAAACAAAAATATTAGTTTTGCAAACCATTTTGATTAACAAATGAAACTCGACTGTATTTACTAGCTATTTGGAATTTCAAGTTTTTTTCCTGATGAGAAAAGACATGCATTTCTCCCCTATTTATAGAACTCAATAATGCCTCATGCATCAATCAGAATAAAAGGGAGAAAAGAAAGACTCCATGAAGACTTACTTTAAAGTCGTCCAAAACATTTTATTT
Source organism: Lycium barbarum (assembly GCF_019175385.1). NCBI lineage: Eukaryota > Viridiplantae > Streptophyta > Magnoliopsida > Solanales > Solanaceae > Lycium > Lycium barbarum. The sequence continues at coordinate 1,792,728 of NC_083345.1, forward strand.
TATTGATAAATAGGCGTAATGTCATGAAGAGCTTTTACCTTTAATTTGGGGTCAAATAATATATTATTATATTACTTAGTATATGCATCATGAAGGCTTGCTTTACACTAACGTCATTCACGGAGCATGTGTATCATAAAGATGGTAATATTGTGTTACTTAGACCTCATTGTTATTATTAAGATTAAAATTAAGGATTATGATCTGAATACTAAATAATTAAGAATGTTTTTTTAACATCATTGTTATTATTAAGATTAAAATTAAGGATTATGATCTGAATACTAAATAATTAAGAATGTTTTTTAACATCTGAAAGTTGAGAACTAACTCAAGACGATATTGAAATATAATTTTTTTTAATATAGTACTAATAAAGATGACTTTTAAAAAAAAGTTATATATATATATATATATTGAAAATTTTGAGTTGACCATCAAATAAGATATGTGTGGTGGAATAGTTGTGATTCCTCAAACCTTAATTCAATATTTTGTTGAGGTTCTGATTTAGGTCTCGATATGAAGAACTTGGTAGGGAGCATTTTGCTTTAATTTACCCCTTGATAGACTTATTCAGCGTGAATCAGAATAGTCGAGACAAGTGGGCTTCAAATACTAGTAGATTAAAGCAGTTGCAATATCTCCATTTTTGTGCTCCTATTTTGGAGACTCATCTGTTCTTTGCCATATAATTCAAACTTTGACCCTTTTGCTGAAATTCTTAAAAGTTAAATCCCACTTCATTGCGTAATTAATTTATTAATAATACAAGAAAGACTCCAAGAATTTAAGCTTTCTAAACCACCAATTAAGCTCTAAATAATGGTCAAGTCAATTAAAAGGCACTATAATTTTTTTAACAGAAAAAGTAAAAGGTCATGCGACTTGTAAAAAGTTAAGAGACATTAACCACAGTATTAACCACAGTATTAACCACAGTTTAAAAATTAATCATTAATGTTTACACCTAAAAAGTTAAGAGACATTAACCACTTCATTGGGTTCGTTTACTTGTAGATTCTGATTTTCTTTTTTCATTTACGTATGTAATGTTGGGTTTTGATATTGGTGAATGAAAAATGATGGGATGAAAAGTGAAAGGAATATAAAAAGTCTCTTTTGCTTTGGGAAATGTAAAAGGTCCCTTGTACTTTGGTTAAATCATCTATCCTACGTAGGAAAAAGAGAGGAAAACAGATGTGTATATATTACATTACACTTTCTATAGTCGCTAAAAGGGTTGAGGGGGTAAGGACCCCTCGCGCCGTCGTCGCTCGCTCGCTCGGCTCGGCTTCAACTTTTGGCTTTTGGCTTTGGATTTGTCAACGATTGATTGATTATCTTTTTGGACAAACTTTTCTTTAATTATTTATTTAATTAATTAATCCAATTGGACCCTGACCCGCGACTTGTGACCGACCCGGTCCGCTTTCCCCTTCCGGATAATTTTGAATTTCTCTCCAAAAACTGGTGACTGATCTGAATGGTTACAAACATTCAGAACCAGTACCTCCAACAGCTATAAAATTCCTTTTTTGTTCCAAAATTCGATACGAAAAATATTCTGCAACAAAACAACTAATCTTTCTCTCTTCTTTTATTTTGTGTGATAAACTGTCGTTGAGTAGTTCGCTGCTGTCGGAATTTGGAGTACTACTATTCTGGTAACTAATCGTTCTATCCTGAGAGGGAATATTTCATCAACCTCGAGTACTGTGAGGGGAATAATTTCCTTAAGGATACACTTTGAATTAAGTGGGCTCGATTACATTCTGGAAAATATTTTTTCAACACTGCTTCTGTTCATTTTTCAGTTTCTGTCGTTTACTAGTTTTTAAAGATTTTACTGTTATACTGTGTAATCTGTATTACCAAGTGGTTTTACATATTGTGTTGAAACTTTATTTAAGCCTATACAAATTAGTTTGCGAACAAGTAACATGTTGGGTACTTCTTAGAGTTTATGTAATCCCTTTTCAGTTAGATTAACGAAATCCTATGGGGAAAAAAAATCATATGGATACAAAAGTTGCATTTTCGTTACATTTCATGTAACTTTTTGGAATGTCTTAGTTTTTCTGTTTTCTCTAGGTTTCGCTAAATTTATCATCTTTTTGTTACATAATAATTACATGCTTTGACTTTTTCTTTTTCTAGAGAACTCGAACTAACATGAGGGCTCTTAACAGCTCATAAGCAGAGAGATGTAGCGTATAATTAGTGGGTCCAATTGAACCTAATGTTTTAGATATGGACATTATATACACGATAAATATATATATAGAGAGAGAGAAGAGGTAAATGAAATGAAGCAAATGGGAATATAAACTATGGCGGCTTTGCCTACAGTTTATGGGAATATAAAACCATGGCGGCTTTGCCTACAGCTTAGGCGGCTTTGCCAGGACTATCAGTACATCCGATCAGATTCTATCATGAGAGGTTATAACTTAGGCATAAATAAAGATAAAATTAATCAAATACGCCTTCTAATGAATATTTCTTCAGGAGCATGTAAAATGAAAAAATGACAAAGAATTTGAAATTAAAGGAGTATAACCGTAGTTTCGCCCTCAATAAAAGGGTGATTTACAAGAATGATTTGGAGGTAGTTGGTTTTTCATATATATTTTGGCTATATTTTTAATTGTATTTTGATTATTATGTTCAATATTACTTATTCTGGTTTCTGTTGACTATATTTTTCATATATTTTGACTATATTTAGAAAACTTTTAGAAAAAAAAAGTTGCAGTGAAAACGCTGCAACCTCAATTATGAACTCAATTATGACTATATTTTTGTTATATTTTGATTAATATGTTCAATATTACTTATTCTGGTTTCTGTTGACTATATTTCAGATATACTTTTCATATATTTTTCAAAATTTCAGAAAAATAAAAAAAGTTGCAGTGAAAAGTTGCTACCTCAATTACGAACTCAACTTGAATTCGATATTTCAACAAATGATTTCAAATATATATTCGTCATTTAAAACGCAAAAATAACAGAGAATCTTACATATTTTAGGAAATAGAGTTGAATTTTGAGGGTAAAGGTTGAAATTAATGAGCAGTTAATACAAAGTAAAAAAGGAAGTGAAAGAAATCAGAAACTAATTTGAAAAGCACGAAATTAGGGGAGATAGGGAGTTAGAAACATGTATATTTAGGAAAAAGAGGGAGAGAGAAAGTGTGCAGCTAAAAAATAGGGGTGTGGGGAGTGGTAAGTTAATTGTTATGTGATAAATGATACTACATTGATTATTATGCGTTTAATAATAGGATGATATTATTTTGTAAATTGCTAACACTAGTAACTCAAGACTTTATGTGAATGTGTTATTATTTGGAGAGTCAAACAATTTGTTCTTTGATTATAATCTTTTTAAACTTTTGTAAAAACATTTTGAATTATTAGGTATTCTGACTAATAGTATTTTTTGTGTAATATTTCAATATGTAAATTTTATTAAATATTTAAAGAATCTATACCCGAATTTTTGGTCAAAATTAAGTATTACCCTCATAGTCCAAACATCTTCATATAAATAGTTCAAACACCTTCATATAAATTGGAACAGAAAGTAATATATTCAAGAGATAATATTTAATAACTCGGACAGACTAGGTTAGATTATACAATTCCACAGGTTCCCAATTCCTTTTGCCATGAAAAAAAAAAACTGCAATGATATGTTCAATTCTGAACCAGATAATATATTGCCCTGCAGAAAAATACAATATTTATTTCATATAAAGCTCACTATATGTAGGTGCTTCATGAAAAAACTCGAGTCTAAAATCCATCTATTTAAGTAGCTGCCAATTAACTTAAAACTTTTTCAGGTATTGCATTAAAGTAATCTTCAATATTCGCCTCCAAAAAAATTCACAAAATGATGATATAAATAGAGCAAAATTACATTCTCAACTATCACAACTCAAATAATAGTGATAGCTTATTTTTAATTTCAACTAAGAAAAAAGTTGCAGTGAAAACGCTGCAACCTCAATTATGAACTCAATTATGACTATATTTTTTAATTATATTTTGATTAATATGTTCAATATTACTTATTCTGGTTACTGTTGACTATATTTCAGATATACTTTTCATATATTTTGATTATATTTTTCAAAATTTCAGAAAAATAATAATAAAAAAAATTGCAGTGAAAACGTTGTTACCTCAATTACGAACTCAACTTGAATTCGTTATTTCAACAAATGAATTCAAATATATATTCGTCGTTTAAAATGCAAAAATAACAGAGAATCTTACATATTTTAGGAAATAGAGTTGAATTTTGAGGGTAAAAGGTTGAAATTAATGAGCAGTTAATACAAAGTAAAAAAGGAAGTGAAAGAAATCAGAAACTAATTTGAAAAACACGAAATTAGGGGAGATAGGGAGTTAGAAACATGTATATTTAGGAAAAAGAGGGAGAGAGAAAGTGTGCAGCTAAAAAATAGGGGTGTGGGGAGTGGTAAGTTAATTGGTAGAAAAGTAGATAGCTATAAGTTGTAAAAATATAATATTATAATTACTAAACCTAATTATTAAAAAGTATAGTTATGTTTCATAAATATGTAACATAATAAGTTATGCCAAGTAAAAATTACTTTATTAATTCTAGCTCTGTTAGGTCCGCCAAGTTGCAAATTAGATAATTATCCATAAGAGGAAAAGTCTAGTTATCCATAAGTGGAAAAGTCTAGTACAACTTGGAAACGACACGTACGTATTTTCTGGCCTATGAATTAAAAACATGACAAAGACTTATCACGTATCAGTAGAGTTGAAAAAGTCATCCTAGATCAGCCACCCAACCACCTCTCATTACTGCTCAAGCAATCAAGAAATAAAACATTTTTTTTCATTTTTCAACGAAATTTGATCAAGAACTTGAACCCCATGTTTAATTCTCTGTTAGACACCTGATTGTTCGCAGACGAATCCGCTGAGTCTTCGAACTCATGAAGGTTGGATTCTGTACGTTTACCGGCCATTTGGTTATTATACAGTAATAATAAATTTGTTATGTGATGAATGATGCTACATTGATTATTATGTGTTTAATAATAGGATGATATTATTTTGTAAATAACTCGGACAGACTAGGTTAGATTATACAATTCCACAGGTTCTCTGTTCCTTTTGCCATGAAAAAAAAAAATCTGCAATGATATGTTCAATTCTGAACCAGATAATATATTGCCCTAGAGAAAAATGCAATATTTATTTCATATAAAGTTCGCTATCTGTAGGTGCTTAATGAAAAAACTTGAGTCTAAAATTCATCTATTTAAGTAGCTGCCAATTAACTTAAAACTTTTTCAGGTATTGCATTAATGTAATCTTCAATATTCGCCTCAAAAAAATTCACAAAATGATGATATAAATAGAGCAAAATTACATTCTCAACTATCACAACTCAAGTAATAGTGATAGCTTATTTTTAGTTTCAACTAAGAAAAAATGGGATCAAAGGCATTGATGCTTCTAGGCCTTGTTTTGGCTACTTTTGGTGATAACATCAGATGCTACATCAAATATTTTTTACGCTGTTAGTATCAATTCTTCAAACACTAATTTGTTTCTACCAGATATCGTCATATAAATGAAAAAGAAGAAATATGTAGTTATGGTTATGATCGACATCTTTGTGCGATATGGACACGGTTTATTTTTACATTTACTTTTGTTTTGAACTATTAGATATTCCAGAAAGATAAAATAATTTAATGCCTCAAATATTTACAAATTCTTATTTTGGTTCTTGTAATTTCTATCTAAGCAAATTTAACCTTCAATTAATTGAAATGTGCACTTTTGATCCCTCGAACTGTAACATATTTTCTATAAAAGGTTCAACGAAAGTTAGAATTTATTGCTATTATCCCAAGATAAAAGGATCATCATAACTATCCACCTAACTAGGGCTGGCAAATGGGTAGATTTGGTTTGATTGAAAATGATTTGAACAAAAATGGGTTGGGTTTCAAACCGTCCATATTTTATGTGGGTAAGTATGGGTTGGGTGATAAATGGCTGGGTTGGTTATGGATAACCCATATTATACAAGTGGACTATTATTTCAAGTGTATGTTTATAATTTTTTTCTTTTGGCAAGTTAAATTATTTTTTTCATATAAATTTCTAGGGGAGGGGTGGGGGTATGAATTTTTTTATATATTTTTTTAATAAAAGTAAAATATATGAAAAAAAAATTATATAATTTTTTAATAAAATTAAAATATATGAAATTGACTTTTTGTGTGTGGAGGGGGGGGGGGGGGTGGAGGTAGGGGAGGGGGTGGGGGGACTAGAAATTCTTTTCCATTATTTATAAATTTTTTATAGAAGTAATATATATGAAAATTGATTTTTTTTGGGGGGGGGGGGGGGGGGAAGAGGGGGGGAGGGGGTGGGAGCGGGGTAAGAATTTTTTTTTCATTTTTTATAATTTTTTTATAAAATTAAATTTTTTGAAATTGATTTTTTTTGGGGGGGGGGGGGGTCGGAGAGGTGTGGGGTGGGGTAAGAATTTTGTTTTCAATTTTTATGAATTTTTTATAAAAGTAAAATATTTGAAATTGAAATTTGTGGGGTGGGGGTCATGGAGGAGTGGGGTGGGGGTAAGAATTTTTTTTCCATTTTTTATAAAATTTTATAAAGGTAAAATATATGAAATTGAATTTTGGGGTGGGGGATATGGTGGGGGTAGGGATCGGAGTGCGAAGTAAGAAAAAAATTCTCCTCTTTTTATTAAGCATTTTATAAAAGAAAAACAAAATATATGAAATAAAAAAATGTGTGGGGTGGGGGGGCATGGTGGGGTGGGTGGTGGGGTAAGTGTTGGGGTGGGAAGTACGAAAGACATTTTGATGACTATATGGACTTATGACTATACGAGCATGTCGTCAAAAGTAATATGTGATGTTTGTGTTAGATTTAATGGCGCAGACCACTTTATGAACTCTCTCAATTTTTTCTAATCAAATGTGTAAATAACTTTTTTAAGATTCCAATGTTTTCAATTGAACATTATAGGACTTACAAACGGTTTAACTTGTCGAATGCATGAATGAATTTTATTTGCATCATTGTAGAAACTAGTCAAAGTTACGGGCACTTTTATTGCCCGTACCTGAAGACGATAACATGGCGGTATGTGCCCATGAGTTACAGTTGATTTCGTGTTCGAGAATGAGGTGAAAATCGGAGACTGAGTTAAGATTAGGGATTTTGATGCGTCGTAGAATCTGAGCCGTTGATGAGAGATCTAACGGTTGAGGATAGGATTGGAATTTTGTAAGAGTAAGAGTTAGTTGCTGGTTCATAGTGGAGTTGAGATTTGAGGATAGGATTGGAATTTTGTAGTTTATGAAGGGCATTTTGGAGAAGTGAAATGTCAAATGATTTTGATAAGAGGAGAGCTAATACTGTTATACCTGGAACTGCCTTGCACCAGCTGTGCTCGGTGGTTCCCGCCGGCTGGCACGGCGGAGCTGTGGTGGTGCTAGCTTGTTGCTCAGCCATGAGAAAATGAGAGTGTTATGATTGAGTGCTTGGAAATGGACAAATGGGAGTGACAAGTACTATAAAGTGGACTAACAAAGCCTAACCACACTTATTTATATTTTTTCCGTCCAGTGACGAATCCAAAATTTTCATTCGGAAGGTTCCAAGATAAAAGAAGCTAAATATAAAAAATAATATTATCTATAGAAATCAAACCTATGATGCTAAAGATAAATTTGAACACCTTGAACCGTTTGAGCTAATCTTCTATGATCTCATTCTCAGTGAACTATATGATCCTGACTCATCAATTTTTCAGATTAATATAAATCTCTTATCTTTGTTTTCACTTATACCTAATTAGATGGAGACAAGGATACGAGTTTGATTAAAAAGAAAAATGAGAAGAAACACCAACGGAAAAGTGTTATGGCACGTACCATTATATAATTAACAAACGTAACATGATGGCTTTTATAACATTATAGCTTTTATTTCATAATTCTTACAAGAAGCTAGAAATAGCCAGCAATAGTATTACGTACTATTACATCTTGCCACCAATTGGTGCAAGGTGATTGTAACTATATTACTATTCACCATTGTATCTAGGAGCAGCACTTGCGGCAGCCACCACCGTATCCACCGTGGCCGCCATGTCCACCGCCAGAATATCCACCGCCACCACTGTGACCGCCGCCATGGTATCCGCCGCGACCGGAGTATCCACCGCCATTGTACCCGCCAGAGTGGTCTACATGTACTTCATTCTTGTTATTGGAATTCTTTGCTGCATCGTGTAAGATGAATGATGACACTGTAATAAAACATTCAACAAAAAAGATAATGAAATCGCATAACAATAAATGTTGTTAATAAATAAACCATAATAAAAATGATCATAATTTAAAAATACTAAGTCATGTTGAAATAAGTACATCTAATAGTATTAATTACATGACAAAGAAAAAATAAAATTATGTTTTGTCACGATCTAAAGCAATGCAAAACTAAAGAATAGATATTGAACGTTATTGTCATTTGCACTAGAATTGAATTTCTTCTTTTAGCATTAGTATTGATGTGGGCTTTATTTGAGTTACTAACATCTAAATGCTATAAACTTATTAAACCATTCAAAATTTTACGTCCACGCGTGAAATAATATGTTAAAAGATTAAAACTATGAAAAAACTTAAAAAAATTTATAAATTACATTACATATAAATATTTCTAAAAGTTGTATATATGTAATATGGGGTTGGTTTAGTTCGGTTTGACTTTTTTTAGCTAAAACCAAACAAAACCAAGTATGATCGGGTTTTTTTCTCTCAATAGCAAACCAAGTCAAACCAAACCACGAGCCGGCCTTTTATCTCGATTTGGTTCGGATTGTCAGGTTGGTGCAGTTCGTCAGTTTTCTTTGTACACCCCTAGTCACTGTTAAGGAGTTTTCAATTTCACAAGTGAAATCCTTTTTATTTTTATTTTATACAAGTGAAATCCCAGGGCATTGTCATGAATTTTTTTATGCATCTTGGACCTAACTCATGCTAAAAACTAGCTAAAGAGTTGAGGATTACCCAATTCATATTAAAAAGATCAGCCATCCTTTAATTTTCCTGACTCAGGACTCTATACAAAATTTCACTTGTGAAATTTGAAACTTTAAGATAGTTACTATTTTTCAAAGATAGGACCGAAATGTGTCTAATAAACGTCATTTCTATCGAGATTATGCATTCAATAATAACTTCTCAAGGTTTATTAGCTGTCGTTGCTATGGTGCTACTGTATCTTAAAGCTTTGAATATGCTCTATTTGTTTGAAGTTATATGTCCTAGTATGATTAGTCATCAAATTAGAAAGAAATAGCTATTTTCTGAACTTTGTTATTTCAAACATTTCATATATAAGATTTTTGTAGATATGAAAATACAGTCATTAGAGGTAAAATAAGAAGTTTAAAGCTAAATTATTTTTAAATAGAAATATGCCATTCTTTATTAAACGGATTAATAAGAACATAGTACTACGTACATAAACGCAATAAGAGTAAGATAATTAGACCATTTCAAGGTCATTTAAGATCTCGACTGCAAAACATTTCTCAACCGTACGTATTTATTGTTAGGGGTTTTTGCCCTAATTTTCTTACCAAATTTGAGTTTTACTTTTTTCTCGAAGGAAAGTTAAAGTATTACCATAATTGTGTTTTTATTTAAAAAAGGGTTTCTTGATGGAAAAAGGTTTCCTTGGTGGAAAAGATCTCTTCCATATTTGAATAATCTTTTTTTGGAGGAAAAGTTTCGGACTTTTATAAATTGAAGATCCGTCTCTCACAAAAAAAAGATATATATATATACATCCACAATGTAGTCATTAAAGAGTCTTGTTTTGGAGGGAGATAATTCTCTCGATATGATTCTATGTTTTTATATTAGTTTTTTCATATGTAAGCCAATTGGTGAAACCATATTTATGCTTTTAAGACACCAAAAGCAACTCTGCAGATAATCGTACTAGTTAGTGAAATCATTGAATTGCTCAAATTTGTTATTTTTGAAGTGGCAGCTTGTTGAGATATTTTCTTGATCATTCTTGATACTTCATCTTCACGAATTGGACAATATAATTGTACTTTCTTGAGACTAAATAGATGGAGCACACAAAACTTTCTCATTTCTCTCCAATAGTCATTATAAGGTGAAAAGACTATGTCACGACCATTATAAGATAATTTTTGCTGACTGAGAATAGAAGGTCTACTACAATATAGTAAATCTTGTGTCTTGAGTACTTTGGCTAAGTTTTTTGAAGAAACTACAACCATTTGAGCAGAAGCAAGTTTCAATGAGAAGATTTCTCCATATTTCTTTGAAAGTTTCCAAAAATAGATATGAGGGGTTAAAGTATCATATTGATGAAAATTTCCAATGAATGGTAGACCAACAGGACCTGGTGGCAGTGTGTTTCTTCCACCCTTTCTGGATTTAGGAAGAAGGAAAATGAGAATGATAGGTAGGGTTACGAGTAGAAAGAGCATCATTTGGTGTGTCTAATTTCCTAGTCACTTGATATGTCTTATATAATTGGATCTTATGCTGAACCTTTTCCTTCTTTTTTTATTTTTCAATTAAATAGTATAGTTTTCATACAATTTGGGTGTGTTTGGTACAAAGAAAACTATTTTCCAATATTATTGGATCTTACGTTAAACTTTTCCCTTTTTTTTTTTTAGTTCAATTAATTAAAGAGTATAATCTTCATACAACTTGAGTGTGTTTGGTACGAGGAAAAGTATTTTTCACTTATGTAGTTTTCTTACTTTCTTGTGGTAAGTAAGCAGTTATTCTCCCAGTTAGAATATGTATATATAATTTAGGTAACTACTATTGTGTGGAGGAAGGGGTTGGGGTGGGACGGGGAGGGGCGGGAGGGGGAAGAAGACGATTAGTGTGGAATGTCAGTAGTTTTTCCTACTCTCACAAGAAAAGTTATTTTTGTAATTTTTAAGGTACTTATTTTCTTAAAAAAATATTTTTAAAAATATGTCGACCAATCAAACATGAGAAAATTCAAAAATAATATGAAAAATATTTTCCTCCATTCTGAATACACCCACGCAGTGCAATAGCTGTTTGGTCACTTAAAATATAAGGATAATCTTAGAGACTTCCCCTTAAATTTCGCTTCGTAACTATAACTAATCTTATTAGCTTAAGAAATTACACTTATCTTGCTTCTGTTTTGACGACAAATCTTTTTATATTAATGAAAAAAACAACAAGCTGACTAATTTAGTAATACTTGATGCTTTTCACCTCATTCAAGAATTCTAACCTTATACGTAATTGATTTTCCTGTTTTGTTTTTCTAGCTGGACCGTTTCGTACTAACCATATAATGGAGTTACAAAATGGAAAAATGGAAGTGAAGTGGGAACAATATTAGTGAGCTAATGACAGTACCTATCACTCAAATCAAGTTTAATGCAACTTTCTCCCTCGACCTTGCAAACCCTTAACTTTTTCAATGTTTTCTTCTCGATTGCAACAAGAAATTTTCAATAACAAATTAAGGTTTTTGTTTTTTCTAGTTTCTCATTCAGCGTTCTGTATTTGTATTAGCGCTCTCAATAGTTCACATTTGCGTCGTGTAAGACTCATTTTAAAGGGAAGCGCTCCCTATAAGATTCTTTTATGTTCAGGACACGAAAACCAACACCTCTAATTGAGATACATAATTTTTAAAATTGATACACGCTACAAAAACAGGGTAACAAAAAAAAATGGCTGCGAAAATTAAGGATTAAAAATTGACCATGTCCTCTAGCAAAGTAGCAATAGACACTTTCACGTTTTCAATATATTTATCTCACCTATAAGTCTATTACACATCAAATGTGAAGGAGTCCGGAGCCTAAATGACACAAATTTGGACCAAAATTTCCAAAAGGGATTGTGGCCTACGCAATAAACCAAAATGGGTAAATCGTGTAGTCCTACACAATTTACCCATTATTTAACTGCTACCGTCTTTCCGTTCGTGAAGTTTAAAAAAAAATAAAGGGCAAATCGTGTAGATGAACACGATTTGCCAAATTAGTACACGATTTAAATCATCCTATGTCAATGAATTCAATGAGCAATTTTAGTTTTATTCACTGAGCAATATCCCACGTCAATGAAACTGAACAATAACTTTTATGCCTTTAGCTAAACATTTAATCACTTTGTACAATAAACAAATTGTTATTACTTCCTCCGTCTCAAATTATTTGACGTGCCTATTAAAAATAGTTATCTCAAATTATTTATCGTTGTAGAAGTTCAAGATAAAATTAATTAATTTCTTTTCCATTTTACCCTTAGTAAAATTTTGTTATTAATGGAGATGACATGCATATATAAGAGTCAACATTTAATGAAGATAAATTATAATTTAAATATAAATAAGGGTAAAGTAATCAAGACTGCTTCCTAATTAATATTTCTTAGGATGTGTAAAATAAAAAAGCGACAAATAATTTCTTATGAAAAAAGAAAAAAAAGTGCAAAGACAATGTCATGATCATTGTAAGACGACTTTTGCCAGCCAAGAATAAAAGGTTTACTACGAAAATAGTAAATCGTGTGTCTTCGTAACTTCTTTTACTAACTTTGTTAAAGAAACTACAACTATTGGAGTAGAAGCAATCCTCAGTGAGAATATTTTCCATATTTCTTGGAAGGGTTCCAAAGATAGATATGAAAGGTTAAACTATCATATTCATGCAAATTTCCAATGAATGGGAGGCCTATAACGCCTGGTGGTAGATTATTTTTCACACTCTTTCTGGCTTTAGGAAGAAGAAAAATGGGAAGGGCTAGAAAAATGCAGAAAGAGCGTCTTTTGTTGTCCAACTGCACAAAATAATACTAGTCACTTAAATGTCTTATACTCCTATATATATGAAACGGATCTTGGTTTAAAATTTTCCTTTTCTTTTTTGATTAAAGATTATATAATTTCTCTTCAGTGACAATACAGAAGAATTTTAGATTATCAGGTCACCTAATATATACTAACTATATATAAGCAACTATACACAACAAGTGGAACCATATACTTGAAAAATAAGACACGCAACTTGCTGCATCAAACTGATAATGAAAAAAAACTACCAATATATATTATTTAAATCCTTAATTAAAGGTATGCTAAAAGAAGGTCTCCCGATGATAGATCCTCCCTTACTGGTGGGTGATGATTTATTGAATGGTGTAACAAAAAGAAATTTTATAATTTATAGCAAAATGGATAATCCATTTATAAACTTACCTATCAATGGCCAGATCCTTTTGATAAGAGGAGATAAAAGTTTGTAGTTAAGAGTCGGAGAGAATGAGATTTTTTGCACAAAGTTGGTCAAGAATTCCAACCTTTTATGATGCTATACTTCTCATGATTTTTCTTGTTGTATCATTTCATGAATCATATAATATAGTTATAATGGAAAATATTAGAGTGAAATCGGAGCAAATATTAGTGGAATAATGGCAATACCGATTAGTAGAGGTGTCAAAATGGGCAGGCCCAGCCAACCCAACCCTAAAGGGCCAAAGAATTAAATGGGCTAGGATGGGCTGACCCTTTTAATTGAAGGGCCTGCAAAATGACAGCCCAACCCAGCCCTGGAGGGCTGCGGGCCAGCTCTTTAAATTTTTTATCTTCTGAAATAACATTTTCTAAGTCATTTTTGGTACAATTTGAACATGAAAGTTTTGCGGTATGAAATAGAAGAAACTTTTGCAATGTGAAATAGAATATTCTACCACCCATTCTTGCGCAAATTCGTATCATAGAAGAAAAAATTCAAGAGAACAAAAAATAAATTATTATTTTTAATCACTAATTCAGATCACGTTCAAAAACAATTAAACATAATATAAATTCTAAGACTAAAAATTATTACTCCAGTTTCTAATTACTACTTAGTACTAAGTACATTCTTTTTCCTCATTACTTTTTATCTTTTTGTTTAATTTACTTATATTTTTTTTAAAAGATGAATTAATTTATTATTATTTTCTGGCCTCAAGAGCTGGGGCTGGCGGGCCGAGAGAAGCTGGGCTTTTGATTCTCACTTCTATATGGGTCAAAGAAATCTTAACTCAATCCTCCTTAAATTAAGGATTGGGTTGGGTCAGTCTCACGGGCCAAGCCCATATTAATAGCTCTACCTATTACTCAAATAAACTTCGTCCATATAAATCATGAGTGATAGAGAAAAATCATAGCCCAAAATTGGAAGCTTGAAAATGACCTCTGTCCTGTAACAATCAATATTTTTCGATTTTTAGTCAGCAAAAATTGAAGCTTGAAAAAGACCATTGTCCTCTACCAATCAATATTTTGCCCTTAACAAAAATAGCATTAGCGAAAGGCCATATATAGGATAAGTGAATAAATATTTTGTTTGGATAATAGCACCTTTGGTTCTCAATTAATTATAAATTTTAATTCTAATACCTGTGTTATATGATTAAGTACATATTAATAGATATTTGTGTTTTTATCCTTTTACATAGAATATATGCCTAAAATACTTTTTTTTATTTACTAAAACTTGATTCTAGTTTGATATTTTGGGAAGCTATAGCGAGTTAGATTTTTGGTATAAAGTTGGAGAGGGTAGATACTTGATGCTTTTCACCCCATTCAAGAATTCTAACCTTTTACGTAACTGATTTTGATGTTTTGTATTTCTAGTTGGACCATTTCATACGAACCATATAATATTGTTACAAAATAGAAAAACGGAAGTGAAGTGGGAACACTATTAGTGAGCCAATGACAGTACCTATCCCTCAAATCAAGTTTAATGCTACTTTCCCCCTCGACCTCTGCAAATACTTAACTTTTTCTAATATTTTCTTCTCAATTGCAACAAGAAATTTCCAATGACAAATTAAGGTTTTGTTTCTTTCTAGTTTTTCATTCAATGTTCGGTATCATTACTGATGCTCCCAATAGTCCACATTTGCGCTGTGTAAGGCTCATTTTATAGGGAAGCGCTATCTATAAAAAAAAATTGTGTTCAGGACACGAACCCAACACCTCTAATTGAGATACATAATTGTTGAAATTAATACACACTAATTAGAACAGAAAATTATGCTGCAATAGTGGCTATGAAAATTGCATAACATCAGTGAACTCAACTGTCGGCAGCAAATTGCACGACACTTGCATTTTATTTGAAAACAATACACAGAAAAAGAAAAAAAAGGAATTTCAAAATTTCAAATTTTCGATGTTTTGATGCTTCGATGAAGTAAAAATCTAAAGCAAAATTTCAACTTATATAACCAACGAATCAATGTATTGAAAAGGTTCCTTGTGAGAAAGGCACCGTTTGGTGCCCCTGTTGCACATTCTAGTGGGTCTTTCACCCATGCACACTTTATCAAATCCCAACATAGAACCTATAAGTGTGATGTACCTTGAGAGGGGATTAGTTGCTGTGAGCGGGATCCTGCTCTATTTTTTGGAAGCTTATTAAAAATCCTACTTGACCCATAGATTAGGGCCTGTTCCAATTTAAATAGGTGCTGGGAATTTTCACTCCTATTTTCTGTAAAGTGTTTTCGAGTTATTTACGAAAAGACATCTACTCCTAGAAGTGGACGAATTAACTTAAAAAAAAAAAAAAAAAAAAAAAAAAGAGGAAGCCGCTTGAAAAAACAAAAAAAATCTTTTTGTAGAAAAAAGATAAAGAAAAAACATCTCAAAGTTTCAATGCAAAATATCAGTAACTAATATATTCTTGCTGAGGGACTATTTTGGTCCTTGTCTTCGAATTAAACTTTCAATGTCCCGCCCTTTTTTTCCTCATTGTTCTATACTTTGAATAATTCCAAAAGTCGAATTATCATCGTTATCTTCTTATTTGTCCTTTTCTTTGTCTTATTTATGGAAAGAAAATCTAAGAAATATATGACATGATCTCAATCTAAACTTTAATGCAAAATGGATAATAGTGTGGAAGAAAAGGTCTTAGGTATTGTTTGCTCGTTGAGAGAAACAGAAGGAGCGTTCTTGATTTACCAAGAGAAGACCATTAAAGAGATTGAAGGAGGAGGATAATTTATCACAAAAATACTGAGAAAAAGAGTAAAATTGTCCTTTTACAAGGATTAGTATTTTTCATTCACAATGTTTTTGGTTCCAATTACTTTTCGGATATCTATTTGGATTTTCTTCCTGACTTTTGGATTCTTAATCAAGCCTGTCATTGCCCATATTACTGCAAATGCGCTCGTGTCTGATCTAACAACTAATACATGCCACATAAAAATTGATGACGAAGAAGATAAAAATTGCCAATGCATGAAAAATTCTCAAGATAATAGTTAACACATTAGTGTTACATATTAGAGATGGAAAAATCAATCCATCTTTTAGTAATCACCCCAACTAAGTTTAAACAGGTTGTGTGTTTGACCCGTTTGTTTGACTTGACTTAACATGTTAAATTTGAAATAACATGCTAAACTATTTGGTTGAACAATCAAATAGTGTATACCAGATGGGCCATAATACAGTCCAAACACCAAACTTCAGACAAAATCAAATTTTGGAAATTGAGATTTATAAAAATAATAATAAAAAAGAATTTAAGCTAACAATTTAAGAAAAATAAATTAGCTTATTTAAAAAAAAAAAAAAGCAAAATACAAAAGGATGGGAGTTGCGTCGTGTAGGGCGTACTGAATTACGACCAGTCATTTAACCTAACCCAACTGATCATTTGAACAGGTCAGATCTCAACCCATGTTAATCCACCCATATTTTATCCAACCCACATATTTTCCTCCTGTACATCGGTAAAAATGTTGATAATTACACTTTCTTGAAACTAAATAGATGAAGCACACCAAATTTTCTCATTTCCCTCCAATAGTTTGTTATACCGACTATGTATTTTTGTTACAATTAATACATAGATTGGGCAAATGCCTAATCCCCACCAATGGTGGTTTTAAGAAAAAGAAAAAAAAGGTGCAAAGACAATGTCATGATCATTGTAAGACGACTTTTGTCGGCTAAGAATAAAAGGTTTACTACTATAACAACAACAATAACCCAGTGAAATCCCACATCGTGGGGTCTGGGGAGGGTAGAGTGTACGCATACCTTACTCCTACCAAGGTAGGACGGCTGTTTCCGAAAGTCTCTCGGCTCAATAAAAGCATAAAAAGAAGTCAGATAAGAAGCAGACCAACTTACTCCACTTGAATGTCTTATACTCCTATATATATGAAACGAATCTTGGTTTAAAATTTTCCTTTTCTTTTTTGATTAAAGATTATATAGTTTTCGTTCAGTGATAATATAGAAGAATTTTAAAAAGATTATCAGGTCGCCTAATATAGTACTAACTATATATAAGCAACTATACACCACAAGTGGAACCATATACTTGAAAAATAAGACAAGCAACTTGCTGCATCAAACTGATAATGCAAAAAAAAAAAAAAAAAAACTTCCAATTTATATTATTTAAATCCTTAATTAAAGGTATGCTAAAAGGAGGTCTCCCGATGATAGATCCTCCCTTATTGGTGGGTGATGATTTATTGATAGGTGTAACAAAAAGAAGTTTTATAATTTATAGCAAAATGGATATTCCATTTATAAATTTACCTATCAATGACCAGATCCTTTTGATAAGAGGGGATAAAATTCTAGTTAAAAACCGGAGAGAATGAGATTTTTTGCACAAAGTTGATCAAGAATTCAAACCTTTTATGTACAGTCAAACCCCTCTATAACAGCATCGTTGGGTCCAAAGTTTTATGACACTTATAGAGAGTTGCTGCTATACACCTATAACAGCATTTGCCATTAAAATAATGTGTGGTTTTTATAGGAAAAAAATGCATAAAACCTATGCTTTTTATTTTTAATGTTGTAAAAAAATAACAAATTATTTAAAATTTAAATCTCAAGATATGAATACTTCACTAACTAAAAATTTAAGAAAGTTAATGTAATTTTAATAAATTCATAACTGAATGTATAAAGTTTTAAGCTCTAAGACACACATTTTAAATCTACAGAAATATAGAATATTAAAATATCAAATTAAATATTTTTCCATGAAGCTCTTTTATTTATTGTAATAAAACAATGATATTCATATGTATATTAAATAAAGTTAAAGAAGACAATGATATTCTTAGATTACAAATATGTATTCATATGTCATAGATATTCTGTCATAAATATAGTATATTAAAGTATTAAATTAAATATTTCATCAAAATCTATACACTTTCTATTGGTAACCATATATATTCTATTTTTTATAAAGATAATTAGCTACTATATTACTCGAAAAAGCAGATAGCTATTATATGAGGGATAATTTTACAAGGAGCGTACTATTATAAAGTTGGTCGTTTTCGTTATAGAGAAGTAAAATATAATATAAAAGATCAATTCCAAAAAATCTTAGCTGTTATAGAGAGATGCTATTATACGCGGATACCGTTATAGAGAGGTCTGACCGTAGCTGCTATACTTCTCATGATTTTTCTTGTTGTATCATTTCATGAACCATATAATATAGTTATAATGGAAAATATTAGAGTGAAATCGGAGCAAAAATTAGTGGAATAATGGCAATACCTATCAGTACTCAAATAAACTTTCTGCATATAAATCATGAGTGATAGAGAAAAATCACAGCCCAAAATTGGAAGATTGAAAATGACCTCTGTCCTCTAGCAATCAATATTTTGCGATTTTTGATCATAACTAAAATAGCATTAGCGAAAGGCTATATCTAGGATAAGTGAATAAATATCTTGTTTGGACAATAGCACCTTTGGTTCTTAATTATTTATAAATTTTAATTCTAATACCTGTGTTTTATGATGAAGTACATATTAATAGATATGTGTGTCTTTATCCTTTTACATAGAAGATACGTCACATCTAAATTATTTTAGGGAGCATATTTTATTTAAATATGAAGATGAATATGAATAATTGAGAATAAAGGAGTAATGGATTAATGATATAAGGAATCCAAGACCCTATCAGGTCCTCTTGTGGATGATGAAGAGAGTGGCGTTATACTCTACCCTACAATTGTTTAGTAAATGAAAATATTTTTTTCTTGCAATTTATGAACCCCAAACTAGAAAAAAAGCCTTATGAGCAGGGGGATCCACATCATTGGGTGTGGGTTCGCGGGAACTCATAACTTTTATCTAAAACTTATATTTATAATGTGAAACCCTCAAATATATAAAAAAAATTGAGTTGAAAACCCAGTAATAACAGATAATGCCAGCTGAGAACCCACAAGCTTTAAATTCTGAATCCGCCTCTGCTTATGAGTAAATGTCGGACAACAATCTGCAATTATATACACACGTTAGGCAATCTAATATTTTATGTAACATTGAGACATATATGATCAAACACTAAACGTCAGCATTGTCAGAAAATGTATTTTTTCGGAAGCTTTAAAATAGGAGCGAAATTTAAATGATGGCCTAAAAAAGAGACATGGGGTCATTGGCACTTGGGTCCCTATTTTGTGTTGGTCTTTAACTTTTGTCTCTAAATAACAAATGTAGACATGTGATTTTTGACCTTCTCCGGATTTTTCACCTTCTAGTATCTAAATTTTGCTTTAAATATGGTTTGGACATTTTATTCGGTTTTATTTTTGTTTAGTAGGTCTTATTTGAATATTCGAAAATCACAAAAATAGAGTCACAATTTAGGATATATGCTTAGTTGCATTTTTTTATTAGTACAAAAAGGAAAAAATACATTTTTTTATTCTATTTTTAGTTAATTTCCAAGTTAAAGATTGTAATAAAGAGTATCGAGTAACTGAGTATTTTTAATCTTGCTTTAAATTAGGAGTAGTATTTTTTAAATCAACAATAGAACTAATAGTATATTGCCATTTGGTAAAATTTCACTCTTCCACACAAAAAGCACAATCCATTTTGGGAAGGAATATTCCATTCTTCTTTCCCAAGATATTTTTTTACGCATGAGCATTTTGAGGAAAAGAAAAAGAATGAGCACACTCAAAACCGTATATCTAGACACACTATAAATAGCAAAAGATAGAGACTAACACGCTACACACTATACTCAACCGCCACTTCCATAGACCACACACTAATCAACCATAGACTACAAATCAGCCGTAATAACACCCATACCAGTGACGAGCCTTCTCCCTTGTTTTTACCCATGTAAACACTGAAAAAGATTCAACCTTCACCCCAAAACAACCATGTAAACCACTGTTGTTGAGACGTATTGGAGTTTGAGAGGTTGTCCTTCGAGGTTCTCGGCCCAAGCATATTTGTCAATTTTCAATGTTGCTATGGTTGTTTATATGCTTTAATATAATAGGGACTTATTTCCTTTAAATTAGTAATGACAAGCGCATCGATGCTATGTAGCGGAAACGAATTTTGTCTAACAATGGTATTTAGGAGGTCACTGCTTTCATTGTTAAAAAATGTGGTTAGCTTTAGCATGCTTATTTTGTATAGGAAATTTATTTTTTAAAATTTCAACTTGTACACATTCTAGAATAGCTTATATACTCATGTTGGTTTTGGTAGATTATAATACTTTATATTATGCTTGCAGTTTGTTGTTAGACAGATTGGTTTTAAGTTTTGAATGATTAATTAGTCAAGGGGGGTTATTATCGTGATCTAATCGCTTCTTTTCAAATGGAACTGGAGTTTAAAAACAAATGTTGGGCCATAATCAAGGTTTAATTAATCAAATGCTAGTGTGAGATGAGCGAGATGAGACGCAAATTATTTCAAATCTCATTGTTAAGTATAAAAGAAAAGAGTGGTAAAAACCTATTGTAAGGGAGCGAGATGAGTTGTGAATTTATTTAAAACCCGTTGTCAAAAGAGTGAAAATTAACCAGATATTAGGTCTCGAATTTCAGAGGCAAATAATTGTCTTTAACGCTAGATGAGCTTTAGGCACGTTTCAAGACGTTTGTTTCGATTAAGAATGTGGTTACGCATCTTATTTCGAGACATTTTTTTTATAACTCAAGGATGCGGTTACGTACCTTGGCCGAACTCGTTTAATAATTAATTTTGTTTCGAATAAGAATGCAGTTATGCATCTTACTTTGAGACGCTTAAAAGATTCGGAATGGGATTACGCATCCGGTTTAAGACCATTAAATGTTCAACAATAAAAGTACGAGCAAATCAAGGCACAAATGCATAATATATTCAAGATTAATTTAAGTTAAGTATAAGTCGATAAAGCGACCGTGCTAGAACCACGGGACTCGGGGAATGCCTAACACCTTCTCCCCGATCAAATATGAACTAAAGAATATTTTATAAATAATTTCTTTCAAGATTTATCAAATTTTACATATTTTAGCCGAATATAGTTAAATAAAAATTAATAAAAGAGAAGAACTCACGCCCTTTTCATCATATAAAAATAAGTTTAGACTTCTCTACATCGCAATATTCATATAATATAATTTTTATCTAAAGTTTCAAGTTTGTTAAGTCTTCTCTTAAGAAACTATTTTTCGTAGGCAAATTATTTTATTTTCTACAAATCTTATTCTGAATAGAATTACTATATTTTTTAAGGCCTTAGCAATATCTTTAAGTTCTATTTAGCATTTAAAATCTTCTTTTATGCAAATTATTATATTTTTTCTACAAGTTTTATTTTAAAATAGCATTATTATTTTTATTCAAGGTTTTAACAACATTTATAAATCTCCTTTTTAAAAGCATTTCCTTTATGTAAATTACTATATTTTTCTACAAGTTAGTTTAAATGGAATTATTATATTTTCATTAAAACCTTAGTAATATGTATAAGCTATTTTCTTAAAATTTAAGCATTATATTTAATCATAATTAATTAACCTAAGTTTGGCCGGATAACCGTAGTTAATGGATTTTAAAGAATGCCTAACTCCTTCCCTTTAGGATAATATGGAACCCTTACCTAGAATCACATTGATTAAGCAAACTATTAACGGAGGTTCAAAGCTTTATCTTAGTTAATAACTAGGTGACTCCTTAAAACAAACAATTTAGGAATCACCGATATGTTGTACTCTACTTTTGACCCGGTTAAAATGGGGTAACAATAGTCATATTTGGTATTATCTTTGACGAAAGTACAAAATACATTGTATTTAAAAAGCTACACTCTTCAGTTGTATCCAATATTCACTGTATTTGAATGTATTTCAATAAAATTTCAAATACACTGTGTAGATACAAGAAAATAAAATACACTTTTTTTGAAATACAAAAAAATAATAAGCTCAGATCTGAGCCGGCATGCCGGAAAGCGACCAGATATGGCCTGACCAGCTGGAGGGAAGCCAAAAAACGCCAGCACTCTAGAAAATATGAGCCGGCACACCAGAAAATGCTGGAATATAATAAGCTCAGATCAGAGCCGTGCTGAAGGGACCAGGTCTGAAAAATAAGCTAGAAAATATACTATTACTACATTAAAGTAACAGTATAATATAATGAGATCATCAGGTTTCTATATATAGCATTATTGGTATGAATACCACATAAGCTTTGGGAGTTGTTTTTATGGACAAATTTTATGTTTGAAACCATTCATAAGGTTTGTACCCTTTTCCTGCTTTAATTCACCCATTGTTTTTGGTGCTGACGAAGGAGTTAGTGGTGGAAATGGAGGAGGGAGGGAGGCAAGGATAAGGGGAAACGATATCTGGGGTAGGCGAGGGAACGAGGAGAGAGAGAGAGAGAGAGAGAGAGAGAGAGAGAGAGAGAGAGAGAGAGAGGTGGGAGCGAGAAGATAGATTTAATACTTGAGAGGAAATCTATTTAAAAAATAAATTTGTGAAATACAGAACACTAGTTACAATGTGTAATTTAAAAAAATATTTAGTTACAAAAAGTAAATAAAAGAAAAGAAAATTATTATTTATAAATAGATCTTAGAGATAGATATGATAAGTAAATTTTTCTAAATTAATTAGCCTTGGGCCAGTGAGGCAGCAAGGGCCTCAAAATTTATGATACTATGGGAACTATAACCAAATAAAGGCTAAGAAAATGATTATTTTTGGAAACCATTTTTGTTTTTAGAGAGTGAATCGAATTTAGAGAGTTTCAAGTTTTTTGTGGAGAAAATACTTGCATTTGTCCCCTGTTTATAGAAAAGTTTAGTAATGCCTCATGCAACAGTTGAAAAAAAGGGAGAATAAGAAGACTTTACGAAGACTTACTATGAAGTCCTCAAAAACGCGATTCACATGGTATTATAGAGACAAATATCAACTTTAGGGTAATTATAAACATATTCGAACTCATTTTTATTTCGAGTTAATGAATTTCTACAATGGCATCAAATTAAAATATAACAATAATTTGTGTCAAAGTCATAGAAATATTGAGTAAAAAGCTGTTAAGTTTATGTAAATCCATCGACGACACTCTAGAGGTGCCCCTGATTATAAATCAAGACATACTTCATGGAGATCGATTTGTCTCGGAGATGTTTGTTGAATTGTGTGATTATCTCAAAATGTTTGTTGAATTATGTGACTATCTCATTAGATAGTATATAGTTTTATATATTTAATGACATTTTTTAACATGATCTATCGCCAGGGGCGGCTCAAGAGAGCCGGTGGCCTCAGAATTTAAAAGGAGGCCTTATATTTATTTAGTAAAGTGTTTTTTTTTTCAGTTGACGATATAGTCAATTCGTGTAATTTTTCATGAGACACTAACTGAATCACGGGTCTTATATTCTGTGTTATGATCATTTCATCGATGTAGTTTTTTGTTTTTTTGTTTTAGTTCAAGCGATTGTTACAAAAAACTTTTCAAAATTATTTTATAAGCAATGAAAACATTTAAAAATAGAAGTAAGACTTCAGAGTTCATGCCAGTAAGAGTATCATCTTCTACATATAAATATTTTCGTATCACTTTAACTATAAAAATAGACTAAAAACGTCAGTGACTATTATGTCTTAAAAAATATTTAAAGGCTTAATAATGTCTTTTCTATTCTAATTGTTTACTAATCTACTCAGCTTGAGCTTGAAAAAAATATCTAAAAAGACACTCAAAGAGTTATAGAAGATCTTACAAGACAAAATTATAAACTAGAATTGATTTAAGTTAATGTGAATTAAACCATATTACAGAAGTAATTATAAATGTAATTGACTACAACCTCTAACTGTAGTTACATCAATCATATTTCTAAAAAGTAGCATAAACTTTGAAAATATATATGAGTAATAATTGTATTACACAAGAGCTGAATTTATCCTGTGTGCATCCGAAGAGTAGCGGCTGCGGGTTCTTATGTCATTAAAAAAAATGTAATAATTGACAGTAAAATGATACAAGAAATTATTTCTCACCTATAATATATATATATATATATATATATATATATATAATTTATTTTAAATCGTATATATAATACAAATTATTTTCGGGCCCTAATATATTTGGGGCCTAAAGCCACTGCTTTGGTGGCTTTAGACTTCAGCTGACCCTATCTCTCGCATGTCGGCAACGAATTGTTTTCATGCACCAATATAAGTAGAAATTTTATATGATAATAGATGGTAGTGAAAATCGAATCTAGCTCAAGACCATATAAGAAGACTAAAAATACACCCCTTACAAATGTGGAACAACTTAATAACCATACTCGCTCAGGCAGACCTAGTTCTAAAACAATCTATTCTTTTGCCTTTTCTCTCGCCGTTATAAAAAGTAAAAGTCAAAAAAACCCCTGACCCTAAAATAGAAGGGTTGATCTGAAAGAAGTGACTTCCATTAGTTTTGAGGGGTAAATCTGAACATAAAGGGGCTGATACACGAGGGACATTCAAATAACCGTTAGGTCAAATTTCCAACTGCCAGATTCAAATATGTGGCAATCAATAGTTTGAAGAAAACCTTCTGGCAACGGATCAAATATTCTCATAATAAATGCCATTAAGGCAATTCAATTTTTTTGTACCAATTGATTGTTGACATTGTAAATAGAAATATTAGAAACTAATAATTCTTTTTGAGATAATAAAATAATTATTTTTCCATCAAGATGAATACCCACTTGGTACATAAACATTAGTCTCTTTTCACCAATTGATAGTAAGTACATACAGTACCACAAAATTAAAAAACTACAACACAACACGTGTTGACCAAGACTTGTTGCAAGTTGCAACACAAGGACCAAACCAAACCAAACAAAATACAAACTATAACAGTAATTAACTGGAGGAAAGTGAATAGGGAGTCTATTCATAACTTTCCTATTATTCTCAAACTCACACCAATACAAGTACATAGTCTTAATTAAGGACTATAGACACAACAATAGCCACAAAGGCCTTTACAAGTTGAGCAATGGTTACAATATATCTCTTTGCCAGCTTTGAATATTCTACCAAGACTTTTCAGTAAATGCTTGCGGTGTAACGACACTCCCTTGGCCTCAATAGTGTTGTTTCCATTCATTGCTGCATCAAAAGATTTATGTAGATTTTCTTATTAGTCATGAGTAGCAGAACCAGAAATGCATACAATTTTTTTTTTAAAATTGTTAGTGTCCACCCAGTATATATTTAAACATGGAATAAAACAATTCCTGAACCTCTTTACCACCATACTAATATCTTCTCTCATGCACGTGATCATGGGGATTACATTTCATAGACAACCAAAAAATATTTTGTTTTCCCTATTTGCATGGTATAATTTTAGACGAAGGGAGATACTCGTTGGCTTCTGTTCAACTCCGCCATCGGTATCAACAGTGGGTGATCTACAGCACAATCTATCGGTTCACGTAAACTCTCAATAACTTTTGCTCAGACTCAGTAGACAGTAGCGGAACTAGAATTTTGAGTTTCTGAGTACAGAATTCTAGAAAAAGCAACTTACTACTAGGTTATGAATGCATTATTTATACATATACCAAGTGGATTTTTTAAACATAAGCCTGAGCCATACTAATGTATTATGTTGAATGCATAAGCATAATTGTATCTCCGTGTTAAAATGAAAAATAATTAATAGATGGGGAAAGTAAATAAACCTTTGGTCAGTGGAGCAGGCACCTCAGAATTCATCTCCCTTGCACCAATTTGTGAGGATATTATTAGCAGAATAAGCAATGGAAGGAAAACAAAAATATTAGTTTTGCAAACCATTTTGATTAACAAATGAAACTCGACTGTATTTACTAGCTATTTGGAATTTCAAGTTTTTTTCCTGATGAGAAAAGACATGCATTTCTCCCCTATTTATAGAACTCAATAATGCCTCATGCATCAATCAGAATAAAAGGGAGAAAAGAAAGACTCCATGAAGACTTACTTTAAAGTCGTCCAAAACATTTTATTTTATTGATAAATAGGATTAATGTCATGAAGAGCTTTTAGCTTTAATTTGGGGTCAAATAATATATTATTATATTACTTAGTATATGCATCATGAAGGCTTGCTTTACACTAACGTCATTCCCGGAGCATATGTATCATAAAGACGGTAATATTGTGTTACTTAGACCTCTTTGTTATTATTAAGATTAAAATTAAGGATTATGATCTGAATACTAAATAATTAAGAACGTTTTTCAACGTCTCAAAGTTGAGAACTAACTCAAGACGATATTGAAATATAATTTTTTTTTAATATAATACTAATAAAGATGACTTTTAAAAAAAAGTTATATATATATTGAAAATCTTGAGTTGACCATCAAATAAGATATGTGTGGTGGAATAGTTGAGATTCCTCAAACCTTAATTTAATATTTTGCTGAGGTTCTGATTTAGGCCTTGATATGAAGAATTTGGTAGGGCATTTTGCTTTAATTTACCCCTTGATAGACTTATTCAGCGTGAATCAGAATAGCCGAGACAAGTGGGCTTCAAATACTAGTAGATTAAAGCAGTTGCAATATCTCCATTTTTGTGCTCCTATTTTGGAGACTATGTTATACCCCGTATATTTATACGTTAAATTATTCGCAAGCAAGTCGAATCAAGTTAAATGCGGAATTATTTTCGGACACGAAATAGAAATCTTTAATTTTCAATTTTAATTAAAACATAAATTGTTTATAAATTTTATTGGTATAAAGATATTATTGGAGATTAGGGGTAAATTAACAATGATTAAATTATTAAGTGGGATTAAAATTTAATCACTTCATTAATTAAGCCTAAGGGGCCGTGTGGGCCCCACCCGAATATAAAAAAAATGAAAGCATCAAAATCTGGAAATTAAAGAAACAAGGTGCAAAAGTGAGTCATCAAAAGAGGGATTACGTGTAGCAATATGGGGAATAATATATAAAATAAGGCATAGTGCAAATGACACTTTCCAATTCCATTTGTTGAAAAATCAGCTTTCAAGAACTAAACAAACCAAGACAAAGAAGAGTTGAAAGAGAAGGAGGTCACGGCCAGATTGGAGAAAAAAAAAATCAGTTTTGTGATTTAATAAAATTCTAAGGAGAAGCCAAGGAGAGGGAGGTGGAGAAGAAAGAATAAGTATAAGAATTTAAGACACAAATTGGAGCCAAGTATTCAAGGTAAGAATTGGTTATTTCTTTTACATTTAGAATGAGTTTGGATACATTATGAATATGTATAGATGATGAATTGAATGTATATAATTTTTTGCCTGTTGGTATTGGATTGTTGTTGTTGAAGTTGAAGTGAGCCGTGGGTGATAGGTTTGATAGGTTTAGATGGAATCATGCTTAATCTTCTTGTACATGTATTGGGAGTAAATTGAATGTGTTGTGGTGTGGATAAATGGATAAAAATCATGAAGTTGTCGTAGTTGTGTTGAAGCCGTGTAGGGGGCTGTTTTAGGAGAAGTTATGGACTGTTTTGTGTCATGTTTTAATTGTTGTTGTTATGGACATTGTGGTGTATTGTATGCATGTTGAATATGTAAATTGAGGTGTTAAACAAACGAATCATGTTGAAGTATACAAGCAGTCCAAAACCGTGGACTGTTTTAAGGTTAGAAGTGAATTAGTGTATGTTGAATGTTGAATGTTGTTATGAACATATAATGAAAGTAAAGTGTAATGATTCAAGTTGAAATTGAAATGATTTTTGGGTTGTTGTAAGAATAAAAATGATGCTAAAACAGTTCCAAGAATCGTGAAAGTAATGTTATTAAACGTGTTGTTGTCGTTGTAAGTTAAAACTGGAAAATTGCTAAGTGAAAATGGTATTGTGGTATGTGATGTTTGGACGTGAGTTTGGGACTGATTTGAATGATGTGCAAGCTGTCCAAAGTCCCCTAAGTTGGATTGATATATGAAAGAATGATTAGCAATGTTAGCTTGTAGCACTAGTTGGTTTGAATGCGAACGAAACGTCGTTTAAATGTTAGAAAGGGATTGTGAGCGTCAAAATACGTATTAAATTCCTTTGTAGACTAATTGTAGCTCTTGATATCTTGATATAGGATAAGTGTTTTTGGGCAGAAAGTACAAGTTATAATACGACTAAACGCTAAAGGTATGTAAAGCTCAATCCTTCTTTCTTTTGGCATGCCTTAGTTTTCGATAGGCTAGATTATAAGCCTTGAGGAAAATTCTAAGATTCGAAATCCAAGCATGTTATGATCCTTATATATTCTTTGGCACTCTTATGTATGATTTGATGAAATATGAACCATTATGTCTTTGAAATAATCGTTTTCCGAACCTTGCATAGAAAGGTTTCGCTTTAAAGAATTTCGTAATTTTTGAATGCCATATTTTTGGCATAAATGCTCGGATTGCTTCAATATTTTTATAGGAGCTTGCATGATGTATAATGAGTATGTTTTCCATAGGCGGGCCCAACTCGGGTCAATACCCGTCCGTGGGTCCCGCGACTTTCCTTTATGTAATTCGGAGGACTTTTGAAAGAATTTGTTATGACTATTATTTCGATTTTAAAGTATGATCATTTTACTTATGTTTGAGTTTATGACAATGATTTTTGTGCATATGACTACTCACGACTCTACTCGTGCATTCTGTTATCCCTTTCGCCGAGTCCCGGACCGGTTCTGTTGTCGTGCGCACTTTGATATACTCCGGAGTTATGCTGTGTCTATGGTTCACCGAGCTACTCGCCAAAGAGGGTCGGGTTCCATTTATATTTGGTGTTATGTTGTGTATGGTGTTGTGGTGTGTATGGAGTTATGTTGCGTTATGATATGCGATGGGGAATCGGAGATTTGAAACCCTTCTGGTGTTATGCTGTGTTATGGCGCCATCGACGGGCGGGCGACCATATTCTACTGTACCCTGTGCATGACTTACATATTTTGAAACTAAACATTTTAATATGATTGGAATTGTACTTATGTTCGGTACTTCTATTTCGTTGTTGTCTCAGATTTGTTTTCTGTATCTTCTCTTTGCATACTCAGTACATATTTCGTACTGACCCCCTTTCTTCGGGGACTGCGTTTCATGCCCGCAGGTACAGACGCACAGTTTGGTGATCCACCAGTTTAGGACACCCTCTTCTGCTATTTGGAGTGCTCTTCTCATTCCAGAGCCTACATTTTGGTATATATATTTTGTTTGCTGTGAATATATATATTTGATCAGGGGTACGGCGGTGCCCTGTCCCGCCATATGTTCCGTTTGGTCTGTTTAGAGGTCTGTAGACGTATTTGTGGATGTGTGTGCCTACTTCTGTTCAGATGTGCTGGTATGATCTTATTCGTTATGGCAGCCTTATCGGCGTGCATCTTGTATCTGTTTTGGGGCCGTTGTGCCATTTGATAGCCTTGCCGGCTTTTTGATATATATATATATATATCCGCATACGGTTGCGTTGAGATGTGTTTGAAATAGTTTGATACAGTTTGAGACGGCATATAGTATTTGTGGCCGTATATGCTATTTGTATGTGATTCGATATGGATAGGTACGTTTGGGTGCTTAACTTGGGCACTAGTCGCGGCCTACGGGGTTGGGTCGTGACAGACTCATCTGTTCTTTGCCATATAATGTAGAGAAGACGACAATGAGATGCCAATTTTAACAACCAAAGTCTTCAAACTTTGACCCTTTTGCTGAAATTCTTAAAAGTTAAATCCCACTTCATTGCGTAATTAATTTATTAATAATACAAGAAAGACTCCAAGAATTTAAGCTTTCTAAACCACCAATTAAGCTCTAAATAATGGTCAAGTCAATTTAAAGGCACTATAATTTTTTTAACAGAAAAAGCAAAAGGTCATGCGACTTGTAAAAAGTTAGAGAAATTAACCACAGTATTAACCACAGTTTAAAAACTAATCATTAATGTGTACACCTAAAAGGAAACATACGTAAGACTTCGGTTCGTTTACTTGTAGATTTTGATTTTCTTTTTTCATTTACGTAAGTAATGGTGGGTTTTGATATTGGTGAATGAGAAATGATGGGATCAAAAAGTGAAGGGAATATAAAATATCCCTTTTGCTTTGTAGAATGTAAAAGGTCTCTTGTACTTTGGTTAAAGCATATATCCTATGTAGGAAAAAAGAGAGGAAAACATAGGTGTATATATTACATTACACCTTCTCTCTTCTTTTATTCTGTGTGATAAACTGTCGTTGAGTGGTTCGCCGCTGTCGGAATTTGGAATACTACTATTCTGGTCACTAATCGTTCTATCCTGGGAGGGAATATTCCATCAACCTCGAGTACTGTGAGAGTATTA
The DNA here is from genome assembly GCF_019175385.1 of Lycium barbarum. Lineage (NCBI taxonomy): Eukaryota > Viridiplantae > Streptophyta > Magnoliopsida > Solanales > Solanaceae > Lycium > Lycium barbarum. The sequence continues at coordinate 1,823,554 of NC_083345.1, forward strand.
ATTTTCTTAAGGATACACTTTGAACTAACTGGGCTCGATTACATTCTGGAAAATATTTTTTCAACATTGCTTCTATTCATTTTTCAATTTCTGTCGTTTACTGATTTTTAAAATTTTTACTGTTATACTGTGTAATCTGTATTACCAAGTGGTTTTACATATTGTGTTGAAACTTTATTTAAGCCTATACAAATTAGTTTGCGAACAAGTAACATGTTGGGTACTTCTTAGAGTTTATGTAATCCCTTTTCAGTTAGATTAACGAAATCCTATGGGGAAAAAAATCGTATGGATACAAAAGTTGAATTTTCGTTACATTTCATGTAACTTTTTGGAATGTCTTACTTTTTCTGTTTTCTCTAGGTTTCGCTAAATTTATCATCTTTTTGTTACATAATAATTACATGCTTTGACTTTTTTTTTTCTAGAGAACTCGAACTAACATGAGGGCTCTTAACAGCTCATAAGCAGAGAGATGTAGCGTATAATTAATGGGTCCAATTGAACCTAATGTTTTCGATATGGACATTATATATACACGATAAATATATATATAGAGAGAGAAGAGGTAAATGAAATGAAGCAAATGGGAATATAAAACTATGGCGGCTTTGCCTACAGCTTAGGCGGCTTTGCCAGGACTATCTGTACATCCGATCAGATTCTATCATGAGAGGTTATAACTTAGGCATAAATAAAGATAAAATTAATCAAATACGTCTTCTAATGAATATTTCTTCAGGAGCATGTAAAATGAAAAAATGACAAAGAATTTGAAATTAAAGGAGTATAACAGTAGTTTCGGCCTCAATAAAAGGGTGATTTACAAGAATGATTTGGAGGTAGTTGGTTTTTCATATATATTTTGGCTATATTTTTAATTGTATTTTGATTATTATGTTCAATATTACTTATTCTGGTTTCTGTTGACTATATTTTTCATATATTTTGACTATATTTAGAAAACTTTTAGAAAAAAAAAGTTGCAGTGAAAACGCTGCAACCTCAATTATGAACTCAATTATGACTATATTTTTGTTATATTTTGATTAATATGTTCAATATGACTTATTCTGGTTTCTGTTGACTATATTTCAGATATACTTTTCATATATTTTTCAAAATTTTAGAAAAATAAAAAAAGTTACAGTGAAAAGTTGCTACCTCAATTACGAACTCAACTTGAATTCGATATTTCAACAAATGATTTCAAATATATATTCGTCGTTTAAAATGCAAAAATAATAGAGAATCTCATATTTTATGAAATAGAGTTGAATTTTGAGGGTAAAAGGTTGAAATTAATGAGCAGTTAATACAAAGTGAAAAAGGAAGTGAAGGAAATCAGAAACTAATTTGAAAAGCACGAAATTAGGGGAGATGGGGAGTTAGAAACATGTATATTTAGGAAAAGGAGGGAGAGAGAAAGTGTGGAGCTAAAAAATAGGGTGTGGGAAGTGGTAAGTTAATTGGTAGAAAAGTAGATAGCTATAAGTTGTAAAAATACAATATTATAGCTACTAAACTTAATTATTAAAAAGTATAGTTATGTTTGATAAATATGTAACATAATAAGTTATGTCAAGTAAGAATTACTTTATTCATTCTAGCTCTATTAGGTCTGCCAAGTTGCAAATTAGATAATTATCCGTAAGAGGAAAAGTCTAGTTATCCATAAGTGGAAAAGTCTAGTACAGCTTCGAAAAGACACGCACATATTTTCTGGCCTACGAATTAAAAACATGACAAAGACTTATCACGTATCAGTAGAGTTGAAAAAGTCATCTTAGATCAGCCACTCAATCACCTCTCATTACTTGAACCCCATGTTTAATTCTCTGTTAGACACCTGATTTGTAATTAGTTTATGATTTGTATTATTTTACTTGATGATTGTTCGCAGACGAATTCGCTGAGTCTTCGAATTCATGACTCAAGACTAGTAACTCAAGACTTTATGTGAATGTGTTATTATTTGGAGAGTCAAACAGTTTGTTCTTTGATTATAATCTTTTTAAACTTTTGTAAAAACATTTTGAATTATTAGGTATTCTGACTAATAGTATTTTTTGTGTAATATTTCAATATGTAAATTTTATTAAATATTTAAAGAATCTATACCCGAATTTTTGGTCAAAATTAAGTATTACCCTCATAGTCCAAACATCTTCATATAAATAGTCCAAACACCTTCATATAAATTGGAACAGAAAGTAATATATTCAAGAGATAATATTTAATAACTCGGACAGACTAGGTTAGATTATACAATTCCACAGGTTCTCAATTCCTTTTGCCATGAAAAAAAAATCTGCAATGATATGTTCAATTCTGAACCAGATAATATATTGCCCTGCAGAAAAATACAATATTTATTTCATATAAAGCTCACTATATGTAGGTGCTTGATGAAAAAACTCGAGTCTAAAATCCATCTATTTAAGTAGCTGCCAATTAACTTAAAACTTTTTCAGGTATTGCATTAAAGTAATCTTCAATATTCGCCTCCAAAAAAATTCACAAAATGATGATATAAATAGAGAAAAATTACATTCTCAACTATCACAACTCAAATAATAGTGATAGCTTATTTTTAATTTCAACTAAGCAAAAATGGGATCAAAAGCATTGATGATTCTAGGCCTTGTTTTGGCTATTTTTGGTGATAACATCAGATGCTACATCAAATTTTTTTTACAATGTTAGTATCAATTCTTCATACACTAATTTGTTTCTAGCAAATATCGTCATATAAATGAAAAAGAAGAAATATGTAGTTATGGTTATGATCGACATCTTTGTGCGATATGGACACGGTTTATTTTTTGCATTTACTTTTGTTTTGAACTATTAGATATTCCAGAAAGATAAAAAGGAAATTTAATGCCTCAAATATTTACAAATTCTTATTTTGCTTTTTTGTAATTTCTACCTAAGCAAATTTAACCTTCAATTAATTGAAATGTGCACTTTTGACCCCTCGAACTGTAACATATTTTCTATAAAGGTTCAACGAAAGTTAGAATTTATTGCTATTATCCCAAGATAAAAGGATCATCGTAACTATCCACCTAACTAGGGCTGGGAAATGGTTGGATTTGGTTTGATTGAAAATAATTTGAACAAAAATGGGTTAAGTTTCAAACCGCTCATATGTTATGTGGATAAATATGGGTTGGGTGATAAATGGTTGGGTTGGTTATGGGTTAACCCATATTATACAAGTGGACTATTATTTCAAGTGTATGTTTATAATTTTTTTCTTTTGGCAAGTTAAATTAATATTTTCATAGAAATTTCTGGGGAGGGGTGGGGGTATGAATTTTTTTTATAATTTTTTAATAAAAGTAAAATATATGAAATTGATTTTTTTTTTTTTTGTGTGTGTGTGGGGAGGGGGGGGGGGGGGGGATCAGAAATTACTTTCCATTATTTATAAATTTTTTATAGAAGTAATATATATGAAAATTGAAATTGGAGGGGGGTGTGGAGGGGGTGGGGCAGGGGTAAGAATTTTTTTTTTCAATTTTTTATAAAAGTAAAATATTAAAAATAGATTTGGGGGGGGGGGGGGGTCGGAGAGGGGTGGGGTCGGGGTAAGAAATTTTTTTCAATTTTTATTAATTTTTATAAAAGTAAAATATCTGAAATTGAAATTTGTGGGGGGGGGGGTCAAGGGTGGGGTGGGGGTAAGAATTTTTTTTTCATTTTTTATAAAATTTTATAAAGGTAAAATATATGAAATTGAATTTTTTTTGGAGGGGGGGATATGGTGGGGGTAGGGGTAGGGATCAGAGTGGGAGGTAAGAAAAAATTTCTCCTTTTTTTATTAAGCTTTTTATAAAATAAAAATAAAATATATGAAATGAAAAAAAATGTGAGTTGGGGGGGGGGGGGGGGATGGCGTGGTGGGTGGTGGGATAAGGGTTAGGGTGGGAAGTAAGAAAGAAATTTCTCATTTTCAAAATGAGTTGTTATTGAGTCTAGTGTGTTCTTATATGAATATTTTTATGGGTTAAAGAGAGACTTGAAGCCCATATTTATCCATCTGAAATATAAGTGACCCAACTCACTAACATGTGGGTAAAATGAGTTAATTTACTAAATATGGGCTCAAATTGCCACCTCTACGCCTACCGTTCATATATGAGATTATTGTTACAAAAAAAGGTGTCCGAGATAGAAAAATGAGATAAATGTCGCTAAATATCCAGAATTCAGACCTGGAGGTGGAGGACCCGGTTTTGCATTTAATGCAGGAACTGGATTGAGATCTGGTGCAGGAGGTATAATACCATTGCCACGAGAGGATATCCTGGAAGTGGCCATGGATTCATATATAGTGGCTATTGTTTTAATTATATGATATGTGTTTAAGTAAGTATTATTACTTGTGTAGGTGGAAAGTATGAATAAATGTATCCGAAATCACCATAGATCACTTGCTATGGATTGATGGTCGTGTCATTAGTATGTGAGAACTTGATTAGTATGTAAGATTTTCTTTTCGTTTGAATGTAATTGTCATCCATATGTTTCAAGTGTCCTTTGTTCTGTTTTTTTCTTCTTAATCGTTACGTTTGAATTTATATGGTAGAATCTGATCAGATGTACAAATAGTACTGGCAAAATGTGTTTTCGTCTAATCTGTTTCGATTGACTAAAAAAGAAAGACTTTTAACACATATCAAAAGTACTTATAGAATTCGTTGGATTAAACACGTCATATGACATTTTGATGACTATATGGACTTATGACTATACGAGCATGTCGTCAAAAGTAATATGTGATGTTTGTGTTAGATTTAATGGCGCAGACCACTTTATGAACTCTCTCAATTTTCTCTAATCAAATGTGTAAATAACTTTTTTAAGATTCCAATGTTTTCAATTGGACATTATAGGACTTACAAACAGTTTAACTTGTCGAATGCATGAATGAATTTTATTTGCATGATTGTAGAAACTAGTCAAAGTTACAGTTGATTTCGTGTTCGAGAATGTGGTGAAAATCGGAGACTGAGTTAAGATTAGGAGTTTTGATGCGTCGTAGAATCTGAGCCGTTAATCAGAGATCGAACGGTTGAGGATAGGATTGGAATTTTGTAAGAGTAAGAGTTAGTTGCTGGTTCATATCAGAGTTGAGATTTGAGGATGAGATTGGAATTTTGTAGTTTATGAAGGGCATTTTGGAGAAGTGAAATATCAAGTGATTTTGATAAGAGGAGAGCTAATACTGTTATACCTGTACCACCTGGAACTGCCTTGCACTAGCTGTGCTCGGTGATTCCCGCCGGCCGGCACGGCGGAGCTGCGGTGGTGCTAGCTTGTTGCTCAGCCATGAGAAAATGAGAGTGTTACGATTGAGTGCTTGGAAATGGACAAATGGGAGTGACAAGTACTATAAAGTGGACAAACAAAGCCTAACCACACTTGTTTATATTTTTTCTGTCCAGTGACGAATCCAAAATTTTCATTCGGAAGGTTCCAAGATAAAAGAAGCTAAATATAAAAAATAATATTATCTATAGAAATCAAACCTATGATGCTAGAGATAAATTTGAACACCTTGAACCGTTTGAGCTAATCTTCTATGATCTCATTCTCAGTGAACTATATGATCCTGACTCATCAATTTTTCGGATTAATATAAATCTCTTATCTTTGTTTTCACTTATACCTAATTAGATGGAGACAAGGATACGAGTTTGATTAAAAAGAAAAATTAAGTTTTGTCACGATCTAAAGCAATGCAAAACTAAAGAATAGATATTGAATGTTATTGTCATTCGCACTAGAATTGAATCTCTTCCGTTAGCATTAGTATTGATTTGGGATTTATTTGAGTTACTAACATCTAAATGCTATAAACTTATTAAACCATTCAAAATTTTACGTCCACGCGTGAAATAATATGTTAAAAGATTAAAACTTTGAAAAAACTTAAGAAATATTTATAAATTACATTACATATAAATATTTCTAAAAGTTGTATATATGTAATATGGGGTTGGTTTAGTTCGGTTTGACATTTTTTTAGCTAAAACCAAACAAAACCAAGTATGATCGGGTTTTTTTTCTCTCAATAGAAAACCAAGTCAAACCAAACCACGAGTCGGGCTTTTATCTCGATTTGGTTCGGATTGTCAGGTTGGTGCGGTTCGCCAGTTTTCTTTGTACACCCCTAATCACTATTAAGGAGTTTTCAATTTCACAAGTGAAATTCTTTTATTTATTTATTTTATACAAGTGAAATCCCAGGGCATTGTCATGAAATTTTTTATGCATCTTGGACCTAACGCTAAAAATTAGCTAAAGAGTTGAGGATTACCCAATTCATATTAAAAAGATCAGCCATCCTTTAATTTTCCGACTCGGGACTCTATACAAAATTTCACTTGTGAAATTTGAAACTTTAAGGTAGTTACTATTTTTCAAAGATAGGACCGAAATGTGTCTAATAAACGTTATTTCTATCGAGATTATGCATTCAATAATAACTTCTCAAGGTTTATTAGCTGTCGTTGCTATGGTGCTACTGTATCTTAAAGCTTTGAATATGCTCTATTTGTTTGAAGTTATATGTCCTAGTATGATTAGTCATCAAATTAGAAAGAAATAGCTATTTTCTGAACTTTGTTATTTCAAACATTTCATATATAAGGTTTCTGTAGATATGAAAATACAGTCATTAGAGGTAAAATGAGAAGTTTAAAGCTAAATTACTTTTAAATAGAAAAATGTCATTCTTTGTTAAACGGATTAATAAGAACATAGTACTACATACATAAACGCAATAAGAGTAAGATAATTAGACCATTTCAAGGTCATTTAAGATCTCGACTGCAAAACATTTCTCAACCGTATGTATTTATTGTTAGGGGTTTTTGCCTAATTTTCTTACCAAATTTGAGTTTTACTTTTCTCTCGAAGGAAAGTTAAAGTATTACCATAATTGTGTTTTTATTTCAAAAAGGGTTTCTCGATGGAAAAAGGTTTCCTTGGTGGAAAAAATCTCTTCCATATTTGATTAATCTTTTTTTGGAGGAAAAGTTTCGGACTTTTATAAATTGAAGATTCGTCTCTCACAAAATATATATATATATATATATATATATATATATATATATATATATATAGTAAAACATCCACACTGTAGTCATTAAAGAGTCTTGTTTTAGAGGGAGATTATTCTCTCGATATGATTCTATGTTTTTATATTAGTTTTTCCATATGTAAGCCAATTGGTGAAACCATATTAGAATAATATGCTTTTAAGACACCAAAAGCAACTCTGCAGATAATCGTACTAGTTAGTGAAATCATTGAATTGCTCAAATTTGTTATTTTTGAAGTGGCAGTTTGTTGAGATATTTTCTTGATCATTCTTGATACTTCATCTTCACGAATTGGACTATATAATTGTACTTTCTTGAGACTAAATAGATGAAGCCTACAAAACTTTCTCATTTCTCTCCAATAGTCATTATAAGGTGAAAAGACTATGTCACGACCATTATAACATAATTTTTGCTGACTGAGAATAGAAGGTCTACTACAATATAGTAAATCTTGTGTCTTGAGTACTTCTTTGGCTAAGTTTTTTGAAGAAACTACAACCATTTGAGCAGAAGCAAGTTTCAATGAGAAGATTTCTCCATATTTCTTTGAAAGTTTCCAAAAATAGATATGAGGGGTTAAAGTATCATATTGATGCAAATTTCCAATGAATGGTAGACCAACAGGACCTGGTGGCAGTGTGTTTCTTCCACCCTTTCTGGCTTTAGGAAGAAGGAAAATGAGAATGATAGGTAGGGTTACGAGTAGAAAGAGCATCATTTGGTGTGTCTAATTTCCTAGTCACTTGATATGTCTTATATAATTGGATCTTATGCTGAACCTTTTCCTTTTTTTTTATTTTTCAATTAAATAGTATAGATTTCATACAATTTGGGTGTGTTTGGTACAAAGAAATATATTTTCCAATATTATTGGATCTTACGTTAAACTTTTCCCTTTTTTTTTTAGTTCAATTAATTAAAGAGTATAATCTTCATACAACTGGTACGAGGAAAACTATTTTTCACTTATGTAGTTTTCTTACTTTCTTGTGGTTAGGTAACTACTATTGTGTGGAGGAAGGGGTTGGGGTGGGACGGGGAGGGGCAGGAGGGGGAAGAAGACGATTAGTGTGGAATGTCAGTAGTTTTTCCTACTCTCATAAGGAAAGTTATTTTTGTAATTTTTAAGGTACTTGTTTTTCTAAAGAAAATATTTTTAAAATTATGTCGACCAATCAAACATGAGAAAATTCAAAAATAATATGAAAAATATTTTCCTCCATTCTGAATACACCCACGCAGTGCAATAGTTGTTTGGTCACCTAAAATATAAAGATAATCTTAGAGACTTCCTCTTAAATTTCGCTTCGTAACTATAATCAATCTTATTAGCTTAAGAAATTACACTTATCTCGCTTATCTTGCTTCTGTTTTGACGACAAATCTTTTTATATTAATGAAAAAAACAACAAGCTGACTAATTTAGTAATACTTGATGCTTTTCACCCCATTCAAGAATTCTAACCTTATACGTAATTGATTTTCCTGTTTTGTTTTTCTAGCTGGACCGTTTCGTACTAACCATATAATAGAGTTACAAAATGGAAAAAATGGAAGTGAAGTGGGAACAATATTAGTGAGCTAATGACAGTACCTATCACTTAAATCAAGTTTAATGCAACTTTCTCCCTCGACCTCTGCAAACCCTTAACTTTTTCAATGTTTTCTTCTCGATTGCAACAAGAATTTTTCAATAACAAATTAAGGTTTTTGTTTTTTCTAGTTTCTCATTTAGCGTTCTGTATTTTTATTAGCGCTCTCAATAGTTCACATTTGCGTCGTGTAAGGCTCATTTTAAAGGGAAGCGCTCCCTATAAGATTCTTTTATGTTCAGGACACGAAAACCAACACCTCTAATTGAGATACATAATTTTTGAAATTGATACACGCTACAAAGACAGGGTAACAAAAAAAAAATGGCTTCAAAAATTAAGGATTAAAAATTCACCATGTCCTCTAGCAAAGTAGCAATAGACACTTTCACGTTTTCAATATATTTGTCTCACCTATAAGTCTATTACACATCAAATGTGAAGGAGTCCGGAGCCTAAATGACACAAATTTGGATCAAAATTTCCAAAAGGGATTGTGGCCTACGCAATAAACCAAAATGGGTAAATCGTGTAGTCCTACACAATTTACCCATTTTTTAACTGCTACCGTTTTTTCGTCCGTGAAGTTTAAAAAAAATTAAAGGGCAAATCGTATACCACTACACGATTTGTGAAAAATTCTTTTTGCAAATCGTGTAGATGTACACGATTTGCAAAATTAATTTTGGCAAATCGTGTACATGTACACGAGGTCGGCTGACCCTGGTCTTCTTTGAGTTTATGATATTCCCCGCTCGTCCGAGCTTTTGTAGGCCGAAGCACCTTTTTGTTGGGTTAGAGCGAGTATGAAGTCAGGGAGGAATAAGAAGAGAGGGAAGAAATAATATAGTAATATTTACCTTTCGTAGCTCCTCCCTTGAGATAGGAAAAATAAAGAGTGAGGTAGTGGACAACTAAGAAAGAGGATCGTAGATTTGACTGCGAAAGCAGAAAACAGATGTTTGTTGTTGACTTCCTGCAGCCTATTCAGCTCTATGAAACTAAGCCATTTAAAAAGATGAATTTAGGTTTCGGAGGTAGATCAAAAACCTCAGCGAAGGTCACCGAACACGAACAAGATATCTATGTTGATAGGTTAGTTTGATCGAAGGTGTGAGCCTCTTCAGTTGCAGTGAAAGTTCCCGACTCTTTAAAGCGAGTGAAGTCACCCGAGGGTTAGAATTCGATATGATCTTAGAGCTATTGACCCTACCCAACTAACTTTCTCTAAGTAAGAGGCCCTTTCTTCCTTTTCGAAAGAGAAAAGATAGTACTCTAATCTTCCCGACTGGGAAGTTTAGAGGGGTTTACTTTAGCCTTAGATTAGACTAACTGCCCCAGAAGGGAGTGCTCTTGCTCTCTCTCTTCTGTGTTAGTCTCTCGACGGCGGGAATGGGAGATTACCAGTAAGCCAGATGCTTCGCGAACCATATTCAACTTTAAGGCATTTCGTTGCACTTTAATCACCCTCGTGAAGAGGCGCCCTTTCGTCATAAGGCGTGGAATTAGACCAGCGACTCTTGCCTAGAAAAATCCGATGAGGAATAGTTCCTCAATAGAAGGTGCTTTACTTCAACACTTCTATTTATCGTTGTAGGATCCCTATTCAAGACCACTGCAGTGCTGACAGCTCCCCATACTCCCAAAAGTGTGCTTTGCTTTGTCAATGTCACTTTCAATATGCTTCACACATACAAGTTTGATTGGCCCACGCATCTGGGGATCTTGTGATCCGTTTGCCAGAACCAAGGGGTTTTTCTACTTGGAG